>NC_057801.1:311880117-311908004 GCF_018294505.1 Triticum aestivum
GTGGGGGTGGATGAACAGGACCCCGTGGTGTTGCATCTGGATGAACAGGACCCCGATCAATCGAGACGGTTGGGGCTGGATGAACAGGACGACCCCTTGGTGGGCTGGATGAATAGTAGATAGTGAAGGGGTGGATGAACAGTAGCCCGTGCAGGGGTGGTTGAATAGGAGCCCATGGAGAGGGGTGGTTGAACAGTAGCTGGTGGAGTAGTGCACGGTGGAGCCTGGATGAACAGGAGCCCGTGGATGAACAGTCGCAGGTGGAGGCCAGAGGAGATCGATGGTGGAGGAACAGTAGCCCGTGGAGGTTGGAGGATGTCGACGGTGGAGATGAACAGTATCCCGTGGAGTCCCCTTTTGCGGTACGCCGCAGCCCTCCCGATGAACAGGACCCCAGTTTCGACCGTAGCCCTCCAACACAAGTCCATTTCCTCCGTTTTGCGGTACGCCACACCCCTCCCGATTAACAGGACCCCATCTCGACCGTAGGAGGTCCAACACAAGTCCGTTTCCTCCATTTTGCGGTACGCCAGACCCCTCCCGATGAACAGGATCCGTTTCAAACATGGAGGGTCGAACACAAGGCCGTTTCCTTCGTTCTGCGGTACGCCAGGCCTCGTTTCCATTGCCTGTTCCATCCAAGCCGGTTGGCTCCCACGCGTTCCGTTGCCTCTCGATGAACACGACACATTTCATTGCCTCCCGATGAACACGACGCATTCCGTTGCCTCCCCATGAACACGACAACGACACAGTTTCTCCATTCTGACCCAGCCATGTACACGAGCCCTGGCCGTACGTATGCGCGAGTAGGCGTTCGAGCACTAGTTCGGCTGCGGTGTGAAGCTGCTGTCGCCATAGGGCCTAGCCAGTGGTGGGAATGGTAGCGGGCTGTGAGTCCTCCGCTGCAGCACAGCCAACCACGATAGGAAGGAGCATGCGGCATGACCGGCGCTGCTTTGGTCGGCTGGAGCAAGAAGATCAGAGGTTGAAGAAGCAGTATGGCCGTTGGATGGACATCGTACGGTCACTGGAGCTAGAATCGTTCATATTGACTAAGTTGACAAAGCCCTCCGTCCCCCTCAACTTAGTAGGCCCACAAGTCAGCCTCCCACCAAGGTGGGTCCTAGCTAGCAGGGGGAGTATTCATTTTTTATCTGTAATAAGGAGGCACTTCCGGTGGGTCTGAGCTGACAGGGGGGCACGTTTTTTTCGCGAAATATGGCACGTCCACAAGTCAGCCAGCAAATCTGCCAGGTCCCAGCTATCATCGGAAAGAATAGTATTTTTCGCATAACAAGGAGGCACTTCCTTCCATGGGAAGATACAGCCGGTGGGTCTCAGCTGTCAGGGGAAGGAAACAACTTAATAAGGAGGAACTTTCCTTGCGTGCGACCATGGACCTCGTGGGTCCCAGCCATCAGGCTCTCACGTACAGTCCTCTTCCGATGACTCTTGTTTTGTTGACCACGCAGCGCCGAGCGTAGCGAGGCGGTAGACGATGGCGAGGCCCCAGACTGGAACGACCCGGAGATGGGGAAGACGCGGTAGTGGAGTCGCAGACGGAGAGGAGTGGGAAACTTCACTGGTTCAGGTGCGGGGTGGGCCTACACCCGGCAGAGAATAACAGGAGGTGCGGAGTGGAGGGATGGCCTGGCCATCGGTGGGATAGTGTTTCGCTGCGAGGCGTGCAAAACAACGCCGTTGGACGTCGGAGGCTGGAGCAGGCGGTCTCGGCACCGTTGGGGGAAGAAGACGAGAGATTGAAGAAGAATGCCGGCGTTGGATGTAAATCCAACGCCTTGCTTAGGCTTCGACCTACTTGCCCACATGTCAGCTAGTCCATTTGTTTTTTTAGTCCATTTGGTGGGCTGGGTGAAACAATGAAGTAGCATCGATGCAGCCCGTTTATATATATATGGTAGAATTTAAAGCCCATTTGCATTTTTCTCGAAATCCGCGACCTGTTGGGCTGGGTGAAAATATCATGTTGGGCTGGATGGAGAAATGTTATAAAAACATAAACACATGATTGCACGTCTATTACTACATAGGTCAGTAAAATCTTTGCAAGCTTATGTACGCAATCACTAGGAGTTAACTTGCCAAGTTATACATAAACAATTATTATTATTATTTTGTAAGAACTTTCAATTTACGAAATAAAATATCATTTTAATTTGATGAGTTAATATGACATGGGGTGTTATTATTTTTTAGGCTAGACGTGGGACAGTTGAGTTGGTTCTAGGGAAATGTACTGAGAGAAAACTCAGTTTACACCAAAAAAGAAAGAGGAAGAAAATTCAGATATAGGATTAATGAAAATAAAATAAAGGAAGCGGGAAGGTCTATAAAATGGTTGGATGAACGACAAGTTTAATGGAACCTTATGTTGTTTCTATATATATATATATATATATATATATATATATATAGGGCTGGACTATTCTGTTACCCGTAACAGAATATTATTCTGTTACCCTTGCCCCCTATAAGGCGCGACGCGTCAACGACTGAGCCAACCCCAATCCGGCCCACTTCCTCCCACCGGAGGTAGCCGTCGCGGGCGAGCGAACGACGGCGGCAGCCGGAGCGAGGGAGCCCGCAGTGCCGTGACCCGCCGACGCGCCGCCATCTAGCCATGCCGCCGGCCCGACCGCCGCCACTATCGGTCGCCTCGTCCAGCGTCGGAGCATCCTCGCGCACCTGTAAAACATATGCGTCAGTCCAAGTAGATAGTGACAAAAGGTTCAGCTACCACTGAAATGTTGTATATTGCTATCTCTAAGAGTACAAGTCATGTAATTGCATCAGTTCGAACGAGTAACAAAACTGTTACCGAAAAAATAATATAAAATTGCTACACAGTAAGTTCAGTGATACATAATCTAGAAGTACTTGTAATGTAGATGCATTGATGCATGATTAGGACGTCGAGGTTACTGTCAGTGCATCTAATATGCTATCTTCACTTCAAGTAAAAAAACTTAAAACATATGCGACAATCCAGGTAGATAGTGACAAAGGTTCAGCTACCACTGAAAAGTTGTATGTTGCTATCTCTAAGAGTACAAGTCATGTAGTTGCGTCAGTTCAAACGATTAACAAAATTGTTACTGAAAATAATAATATAAAATTGCTACACAGTAAGTTCAGTGATACATAAACTGGCAGTACTTGTAATGTAGATGCATTGATGCACGATTAGGATGTCGAGGTTACTGTCAGTGCATCTAATATGCTATCTTTAGTTCAAGTAAAAAAAACTTAAAACATATGCGTCAGTCCAAGTAGATAGTGATAAGAGAGTGCCACAGTTACACAGTAAGTTCGATGATACATAAACTAGGAGTACTTCTACTATAGTTGCATAAGTTGTAGAAGAAACAGTATATCAGTACATCCGTGTTTGAACAACAACGTTCATCAGTTCGACTAAGAACGAACCAGATTAATCTCAAAATAGTTGAATGTTGTTTGCAGAAGCATGCAAGGCGGCGCACGCAACAAGAATTTCATGAGCCAGACAGATATGGGGCACCACCTGGTTGGGTAACACCAGAAACACCGCCTGGATATTTCAACAGTACAGGAAGATTTGAAGATACACCGCAAACATCAGAAGCACGGACAGGTTCTTCTATACAGCAAACACCAATATCTGGGAATGCAAGCTTTGCAGCTGCTGGGTTACAACAAGGCCAACAATATCACCAACAACAAATGTTTTCCTTCCCCAACACATGCAAAAAGCCAAGGATAGGAAGCCGTGGATGGGTTGCAACAAGGCTTCCACCAGTCGCTCCGTCAACATCAATCATCCGTGCTGCAAGAGCAGTTGCGATGGGAAGACCAGGGGAAAAATACATAAATTTTGGCCAATCTAGCAGATTCAAAGGTACAAGATATGAGCCATATAGATAGGAGCAACCTCATAATGAATCTGAAGGGAGACAGCCATACAACGAGAGACGGCGATCTTCATCAACGTTGCTCCCTCCAAGAGATGCATTGCTGCATGTGCCAAGGGTGACACCACCGGCGCCCATAAACCAGGGAGAACAACAAACACCTGACGCAGCGCAGAGCTATACACATGTAAGTATCCATATAGAAAAAAAACATAAGCACAGTCCATACCATGGTGCTGTGACCACCTCATCTAACATCTTTGTTTGGTCACTTTTGTGTGCAGCCACCTGATATTGAAGCTTATGTTCTACCAAGGCTAGAGATGAGGTTTGAAACATTCGAAGAAACTAAGAACTTCTACAACGTATATGCAAATCACGCTGGTTTTGCTATCAGGGAAGGCCCCAAGTGTAAGACCAGAGCCTACCTTTATTGCACGTGCCATGGAGTTTATGAATCAAAGGTGTGTGAAGCAAATAGACAGCCTAACAAGACGATAGCCAGAACTAACTATGGGGCTAAAATGAGGCTGAAGAAGGAAAAGGATGGAACATTTGTCGTAAAAGAGATAGTCTGGGAACACAACCATAGGCTACAGCTCACCGCAGAAATGCTTGTCTTCTTGCACTCCCACAAAAACTTTGACAAAACAATCTTGGAGTACGTCAAGTACATGCAGTTCAAAGGCGTTGAACACGCGCAAATCATGAGCATACTGGGCGATGACGACCCTGGTAGCTACTTGCTCGAAATGAATGCCAAAGACCTGATTAACCTGTAAGTACAAAATTGTTCTCCTCCCATAAACCGCCTCTGTCTTTTTTCATCTGCCAGTACAAACATATCATGCAACACATGACCTGGCGCCAGTTCAACATGCATTTTTCAATGAACTTTTGATATGCAGGAAAGCAAAGAATTCAAGGATTGATGATGTGGACGATGTCCTAAAGACTGTCAACTTCTTTAGGGAGATGAAAGCTATAAACAGGGAGTTTTTCTGTGACATGCAACTCGATGAGTCCGACAGAGTTAAGAACATATTCTGGGCGAACGCAAGCTGCCGAGGGGTGTATCAGGACTTTGGGGACTGCGTAACATTTGACACAACATATAAGACCAACAAGTACCATATGCCACTTGGGGTGTTTGTCGGAACTAACAACCACTTGCGGACTACATTCTTTGGTTTTGCCCTGATAAGAGATGAAGATGTAGAATCATTCAAGTGGTTGTTTAATACATTTTTAAGGTGCATGAGAAGGAAGGCTCCTACATGCATCCTCACAGGTACAACCGCTAAAACCACCCCCAACCACCACCCCCTTCCAAAAAAGAAAAGTAAAGTAACAAAAAAAAGGTGTGTCAGTTCTATTGGTATATATGCACAACAATCTTTGCTGACCACTCAGAGTCTATTTTCTCATTACCAGACCAGTGCCCCGCAATGGCTTTGGCGATCGCAGATGTTTTCAAGAACACAGTACATAAGCTATGCCGCTGGCACATTATGAAGAAGTACAGGGAACACCTTGCGTACCTGTATTTCCTGCACGAGGACCTTAAAGATGAATTCACATCAATGGTCAACTGGCCACTCATGCCAACTGAGTTTGAGGATGCCTGGAAAATACTCATGGATAAGTGCAACCTCCACGATGATGCCACAATGGTGGGCATGTGGAACGAGCGTGAGAAGTGGATATCAGCCTACTTCAAAGAAATTTTCTGCGCCAAAATGACATCCACACAGCGAAGTGAGAGCATGAACTATGTGCTCAAGAAGAACTACGTAAATGAGAGACATAACCTAGACCGGTTTGTCAGTCAGGTAAACTCCTACGTCAAAACCAGGATGCAGACAGAGAACCAGGAGACAATGAGTAACCGGGTATATCTCTATCACTTGTCGTAAGACATAAAAATAACATGCTTACTAAAGTAAAAACTTTATTAGAAGTTTTTCCTGTGAGAAAACTAACAATATGATCATCATTCTTGCATCTGCAGAAGGAACAAAACACGCTGACCTACTATGGGTTTGACACCCAGATGGCAAAGCTGTACACACGAGCTGTGTACAGCGAGATCAGAGATAGGCTGAAACTGAGCACGCTCTTCACGGCGACAGAGACGGAAGAGCCCACAATGTACCTAGTGCGCTACAACCACCCGCAAAAACTGTCTGTGTGGGCTCAGCACACGTTCCAGGTGGTGGCAGACCCCGTGGGAGAAACATATGAGTGCGAGTGCAGGCTATGGGACCACACAGGTGAGGAGTACAAAAAAGATGTTACATACTATACTACTTTTTTTGCAAACTTTTTGTTCGAACGAAATGACAAAAAACATGCACCTCTTCCAAAAAAATACAGGTCTTTTCTATGTGCATGTCCTGTGCATGATGCAGACAATTAAGGCTACCAGCGTTCCAGAGAAATACATACTCAGGAGATACACCAAACGCCCGAACATCCAGCCAACATTTGACAGAAATGACTTGAGGACAATAGCTTCAAGCAAGGCATCCCAATACTATATTGAAAGCTCACTGCTGACGCTGAACATCAGGGTGCACAGAAAAAGCTTGAGAAGCCAGGAGCAAATGGCAAGGTCGCGGGTCGTTATGGACAAACTTGAACAAGAACTCGACGCCATGCATTCTGCTGAAAATGGAGGTCTCGCAGACAATGAAGCCATTGACCAGGATATTGCTACAATGTTATCCGAGATGAACCATCTCGGATCTATTGACCCGTTTGAGAATGAGGAAGAAGAGCAGCAGCAACCGGAGCTTGTCCATGTGCACACTCAAGAGCGCCGACAAACTCACATGCAAGATCATGAGCTTGATGGTGCTGTAGGCGAACGACATGACAATAGCACATACTACCACCACCAGCAGAAAAGGGTGATTAAACCCCCAATATTCTCAAACACAAAGGCGAGGAAGAGCAAGACGAAAGCAGCAGCCAAAAAGCCGCCACGACCCATCAAGCACGTGGAATTTGGCCCGGACGGCAAACCCCTCGGGGTAAGGGCATGCGGTTTCTGCAACGTCGTGAGCAACCATAACTACCGCACATGCCCACTCCGCACAGATGCCACTGTCAACAAGAACAACCAGATTGGAGCCACCCAGCTTTCTACCAATGGAGACAACACACGTAACAGCTACACTTGCCGCAAGTGTGGCGGAACTGACGGACATAATGCCCGCACGTGCAAAGTGGGCAAGGAGGTGAGTGGAGCTGAACATAAACAGGGCAAGGTGCGGAGATCCAAGCAATCAAATGAAGACGATGAAGAAGAAGAGTTTGATGAGAATGATGGCCAATCAGACGAAGACAACAAAGATGACAATGTCGGAGGGGAGGAAACTGAAACTGACGATGAAGCTACCAAGGCTCAACCTGGAAAGAGCGCCAGCAAGGCACAACATTCAGGGACAGTTAGGAGAAGCTCAAGACTGAACAATACATAGTGGTTATCCTGCTGCATCAACTAAAAAATAACATTGTAGTCTCAGTTGCATCAGCACACAATGAGGAAGCATTTCACAAACACTGTCGTTACCAAAACTTATTTAGCTTTAACATCGATTACTCTCGATCAAAACTAAAGATATTTTTTTAGTTTCTGATTTGTGCCCACTGGAGCAGTCACAAAATACGTTTGAAAAAACTTATCTAGATATATCCGACACAAAATGATACTGTGAACCAGTAACTCAGGAAAAATAATATGTCAATGATAAATTTAAACTCTTGTAGTACATCAGTACTGATAACTCTCAGACGTCAGTACAAGGCTGAGTACACATCAGTACAGATGTAATTTCTTATTTGTGCCCCCTGAAGCAGTGACATTATTATTTAAACCATTTGATAATCCTTTTGAATGCAGTCACAAATAAATTTGAAAAAACTTATCTGGATATATCTGACGCAAAACGCTACTGTCAACCAGTAACTCAGCAACAAAAAAATGCCAAAGGAAAAATTCTAGTACATCAGTACTGATAAATCTCAGTCGGCAGTACAAAAGGCATAGTAAAACAAACACACCAGTGAACGACTAAACAAATCGTTTTGAAAAAACAAAGCTATGCCTGCTCCTGCTAGTCCCAATTCAGAAACACCATCAGTACATGAAAATAATTACCTCAAGCAAAATGTGAATATAATACATCCTGTACTGGTGAAAATCTAATTTATCTATAAAAACTACTCAAAGATTATCTTGATATAAACAATCCTTTAAAAATAGGAAAATTGTTTTAAAAAAACATTAGCACCGCACATAGTCTCATTGGTATTTGTGTATGTTCAGTTACACTCAATCACCAGTCCGAGTACGACAGCAGATGAGTTCAGACCTCCATCAACACCGACGCTGACACGTGCAAGTGGGATAAGCAGCTGATAAGTATAGCTTGACTATACGAATCGGTGCCACAGTAAAATGCCATCATCACCACCGCAGAGACATGGAAGTGGGATTTGCCAGGTAATAAGTACAACTTGACAAGACTAGTCAGTTCAACAGTGAAAACCATTTCACTTGGACGGTTAGTTCTTCCACGCCACCATCCGCGCCACCCACTGAGCGGTTGACACAAGGGACTGCAAACGGTGACCCCACGCCACAACACACACTACACACATGACCCCGAACGAACCGCCTCCCACAAAATCCCCGTCCATGCACTGCACAAAATCCCATTCTCTTCCACCTCTCCTTCGTTCCCACAAACCACCATTGTCGCTTCCATTTCCACTGAACGAAAACCAAAAACTTCTCTCTCCAAAAGCCCACAGTCGCCAGAGGAAGGCCATGGCGGAGGAACCGTCCGCCAAGCGTCATCATGCCGACACGTCGGACAAGAGGAGCAACCTCGTCGACATTAACGTCCCTGGCAAGAAGCGCGAGTAACTACAACCCTCAAAGGGGCTGAGCTCCACGGCAACGAGACACTGGAGATCGTCTGCACCAGCGTACCAGAAAAGGCCGACGAGGTGATCTCCAGGCTTTGGAGGATGCTTGGCGGCAGGTTTCGTAGGATCGTCGGCATTGGTGTGCACTACACCAACGAAGATGAACCTCCCAGAAGGCAGCAGTCCTGCAGTTGTGCGTCGATGAACTCTGCTTGTTGTACCACAGCGCAGCGGCCACAAAATGGTGAGCAATCCTACTCATTTGCCCTGCATATGGTTTGCCTGTTTCATTAATACTATATCCTGAAAAATTAATCGCACATGTTTTCCCAACTAGATGTACTAGTGTGGTTTGTGAAAGTGGATGCACTACTGCATTTTCTCAAGTAGATATAATATAAATGTATTTTTGAACCTGATACACTGGATTATTATTTGGAAAATCTTGCGGAAGATTAAATTCTGAAGTTGATCGACTAGTGAAGTTTCTGAAGTTGATACAATAGAGTAGTCTATGTACTCGATGTATTAAAAAAGATGTTTCTAAACTTGATGTAGTGAAGTATTTTCTAAATTTGATCTAATGTTTTTTCGTAAGAAAATAAACTAAGGACTTGGTGAAGCACTGGTTTCTGTGTTATCCCATTTCAACCAAAAAAGACTAAACTAGTGCCAATGCAGAACAAACAACATTGGCTGAAACTATGTATAATCCAAGAAGAAGAATAAAATGATGTACTTAATTTAATTTCAGAACTTTCTTTACTAGTTTTCGAAGTACATTCAACCATTGTTTATCCTACATAAAAAACTACTTCATGTATTCATCGCTTGTAAAACAAAACAAAAATGAATAATTCAAAACATCAAAGTAATGCTAATATTCAAAATGTCTCTGCCCTTGCAGGCCCAAGCGCCTCACCGAGATGCTGCAGCATGAGAAGTTGTTCACATTTGCCGGTTTCAGCATTGAAAGCGACAAAGAGAAGCTGAAGTTGTCCAGTATGGAGATCAACCCCAACAAGTTCATTGACATTCAGCGCAAGTGGAGAGTTCCATACACCGGAAACGAGTACGACTCCTTGACTGATGTTGCAGCCAGCGTCATCCACCCATTCTACAAAGGCATGAAGAACAAGATTATCTCGCAGGAAGACTACAAACTGTGGGGGACCAGCGAGCTGCCAGACAACCTCATCGAGTACGCAGGAGTAGATGCGTACGCCGCATACAAATCATGGTTCATGATCAACTACATCACAGACGGTTGGGAATATGCGAAAGAGCGGGAGGCTGAGAACTTCTACGACCACCCCTATTGCCCCTTTACTGGATGAAGATAACATCAGAGCCTGCCTTCATTTTACTTCCGCTTGTGCTTGCCTTTTATCTTGTTGTTTCAAATTAGTAGCTTGCTCTTGTTGGGTTGAACCACTGTGATTATGTCGTGCTTGTCATGTTTGAACAAGTTTAGTTATGTCATCAAGTACAATGTTTTGCTTATCTCATTATATAAGTTTGGTTTGGTAGCTTCATATGTTGTTAATCCATCATTTCAAAAATTCAAAAGTAGTTTCTGAATGGAATGTTGTCGTTGCTCTAAAGAACTAGTTATGATGCAACTAATCACACAACGTTGTTCTGTGTCAGTACAACTCAGTACACTTGATCGGACAGTACATTCTTACTACAATAAAAAGTGCAAAGAAGCATCAGTCCGTAAGGGCTACTATGAATGCACTATCAGTACAAAACTCAGTCTACACGCAAGTACCATAGTTTTGAAAATGACACCAGAAGACACTTGAGAACAATCACAAAAACAAACACAAAAAAGAAGGCAAAAAACTGAAATGAAAAAAGATTACACTCACACAAAACTGACAAGGACTAGAACAAAAAATATCAGTCCAAGTTACTGGTGGAGTCAAGTACTAGATTCAAACAAACAAACAAAAAAATGACCGCCCAAGATCAGGCGCAGGCCTTGACAAGCTAGATACTTGAACTCGAGCCCGTGGCCGAATCCCTAGTAATCCGCACAACGCAGGACCCGCCGACAAGGGCCCACAGGTCAAGAGAGAGGGCGAGCGTCGTGTATAAGTGCTCAGGTAAGTGTTGAGAGAAGTTTGACTGGTGAGCCTCCGCTGTACTTATAAACAGGTCCGGAGCCCCCTCGACTAGCGAGGTGGGACTAAACCCAGAGAGCACGCCCAGGAAGCACTGCACCGCCGCGCGGACGAGCTATCTGGGCCGAAAAACGGCCCAATAGCCTACATCGTCAACAAAACACCCCAACAATAAGCCCAGCTATACAAACCAGAGGGCGGGACAAAGAAAAATAAACTACAAGAAAAATATTTGACAATTAACCTGTACAAGCAAAAAGGAAAAAAATATGATACAAACACAATGAACCTCTAAAAAAAACAGAACTTACAAGCCTATCTGTTAAATGTACATAATTTAAAAAACCGAATTAAAATATTACTTTCAAGTTGAACTACTAAAACTCAAAAAGTTGAAAACATTTAATGTTTGTCAATTATGGTAAAATTCTTATTTATATAAAATCTGACAAGTTCAACTACTAAAGCTCAAAAAGTTCAAGCATATAATGTTTGTCAATTATACTAAATTTCTTATTTATAGAAAAACTGACAAGTTCAACTACTAAAAATCTAAAAGTACAAAACATATAATGTTTGTCAATTATGCTAAATTTCCTATTTATATAAAATCTGACAAGTTCAACTACTAAAAACACTAAAAGTTCAAACATATATTGTTTGTCAATTATGCTAAGTTTCCTATTTATATAAAATCTAACAGGTTCAACTACTAAAATTCAAAAAGTTCAAATAGAATTTATTTGTCAATTCAGCTAAATTTCTTATTTATATAAAATCTGTCCACACCACAACGAACGATCTAGTGGTAAAATAATCTCAAACCCACACCCCCAACCTAAGTTATAAAAAAAACCAGTTCAAAACATACATACAACATCAGTACTAAAACAGCAGGATCAGTCAGGCCGCTCGCACCACTGTGACATCCAATTTCAAAACCGTGCGCACTATGAAATTACAATTCAGTTCACACAGTACTAAAACATAAGTGCACTAAAAATGAGAATACAAAAACTATAAAGGCCTAACATAGGTTGGTAGAGATGAAAATAAAAATAAGTACAACTTTTGAGCAACAACTCCCAGGGCACTGAAAACATGTTTTGACATAAACTAGTGTATAAAAACTTCAATAGAAAAACAATGCTTAAACATCCACACGGAAAAACATCACAGAGCCATACGTCACCTAAACAGTGCAAAATGCCATCATCACCACCGCAGAGACGTGCAAGTGGGAAAAACATTTGTCCTGGACAGTTAGTTCTTCGAGGCCACCACCCGCGCCACCCACTGGGTGGTTGCCATGACACACTGCAAAAACGGCGACCACCACGGCCACTACACCCGCGTCGCCGACGAACCGCCTCCAACACACCACCGTCGATGCACTGCAAAATACCCCCATTGTCTTCCATCTCTGCCTCATTCACAGAACCACCATTGCCGCTTCCATCTACACTGCACACAGACTAAAAACTTCTCTATCACAAGCCCACAGTCGCCGAAGCAAGGCGATGGTGGAGGAACCGTCCGCCAAACGTCACCATGGCGATACTTCGAACAAGAGCAGCAACCTCGCCGACGTTCACGTCCCCGACAAGAAGCACGAGTACACCAGAACGCTCAAAGGGGTTGAGCTCCACGGCAAGGAGACGCTGGAGATCGTCTGCACCAGCGAACCGGACAAGGCCGACCAGATGATGAGCAGGCTCGGGATGAAGGGCGGTGGCTCGTATCCGAGCTTCATCGGAGTTGATGTGGAGTACACCGACGAGGAAAACCCTCCACAGATGGCGGCAGTCCTGCAGTTGTGCGTCGAGGAACTCTTCTTGGTGTACCACATCGCAGCAGCCACAAAATGGTAACCCATACTATTGTTCATTCATCTGTTGTACCAGTACTAGTCACTAAAAACTTAAATTAAAACTTGTTTCCCAACTAGATGAACTACTATAGTCTATGAAGTGGATGCATGATTTCATGTTTCTCAAGTTACATGCATTTCTGAAACTGTGAAAGTGGATTGTTTCACCAGATTAGCATCTGAAAAAAAGATTATAGCATTCTGAACTTTATGCACCAAACTAATTTCTGAAACTTGATGTACTAGCATAGTTTCTGATCTTGATGTACTAGTATAGTTTATAGAATTTATGTATTAAAAGATCTTTGGTGAAGTGGTAAAGGTCCATATCTAGATGCACATGTTTCTCAAACTAATTTTTGAACTTGATAAAGAATTAATGCACAAAGATGTATCAAGCACTCCTATAGGTCTTTTATTCAACAAAAAAGAAAACTAAACTTGAATCAAGGAGCGCATTAATCATTGACTCTGGTAAAATGATTCTCTAATTTGGTGAAGCATTTTGTGAAGCAACGAAGATAGAAAAAAAAATAACACGGTGTAGTTGAATTTAATTTCAGGACTTTTTGTACTAGTATTTGAACTACATTCATGCATGGCTCATAATATATAAGCATCTACCTCATGGATTATAACTTGTAAAAAGGAAAAAAAAGCAGAAGAATTAAATAATCAAAAAGAAGACTAATCTTTAGAAAATGTGTCTCCCCCCTTGCAGGCCCAAGCGCCTCAAAGACTTCCTGCAGGAGGAGAAATTGTACACATTTGTTGGTTTCAGCATTGGAGGTGACAAGCGGAAGCTTGGAAAGTCTGGTTTGGAAATCAACCCCAACAACTTCATCGACATCCAGTGCAAGTGGAAAGATCCAAAGACCAAAAAATACTACGACTCCTTGGCCGATGTTGCAGGCGGCGTCATCCACCCATTCTACGAAGGCATGAAGAAGAAGATGAAGAGGGAAGACCACAAACTGTGGGGGACCAGCCCGCTGCCAGACAACCTCATCACGTACGCAGGAATAGATGCGCACGCAACGTACGAGTCATGGAAGACAATCGACAACATCGTGACAGGTTGGGATATTTCAAAAGAGCAGGAGGTTGATCCCTACTACCACTGCAACTTCGCGGATGAAGATGCATGAAAGTCTGCATTCATTATGTTGAACCAGCTAACATATGATATGTGTGTCCTTAGTCTTGTCGTTTCAGATTTGTAGTTTGCTTTCGTTTTGTTGAACCAGCTACCTTATGCTATGTGTGTCAGGGTTTGAACAAGTTTGCCTATGTCTATCAAGTACATCATTTGCTTATGACATCCAACAAGTTTGCTAGCTTCCTATTTTGTTGATCCATCATTTGAAGTTGAAGTAGCTTGAAGTTGAAACTTGATGGCTGCCACGCAGCACTAGTCATGGAGAAATAAAAATAACACATAAATATTTTCGCAAAAAATAATAGTGGCAGGCTAACTAAGGACAAAAGCATATAGTAGCCTTGGACGCTCAGTACAGCTTAGGCATGAACAGTAGTACTATCACACTAAAAAACAAGTTTTTAGTTTCAGAAGAACACTAAAAAAACTAAGTTTCGGCCAAGGACAACATTCAGTACTAAAAACATCGTGCTATTAGAAGTTAGAAATTCACTAAGTACCGCAACAGGAAAAGCAAAGAACCATCAGTACGTATTTCCTGGTCACTAGCATGCTAGAACTGAAAGTTCTGGTACACTTGAACACACAGTACATTCATTCTACAAAAAATAAAAAGGAACGGGAAGCTTCAGTTCGCATTCCCTAAAACAGTGACACACTAAAAATAACCAGTAATAATACAACTAAAATCTCAGTACAACTAGGACTATACGGTAAGTGCTAGGATTATACCAAACAATGCCTGGAGAAGAACCACAACTTGGGAAAAAAGAAGGCCAAAAACTAAATCAAAGAGATGTAAGTTCGACAAAAGAGAAAAATCAGAAGAAACACAACAGAAAGACGAACTAGCCTCGAACAACACAAAACATAAATAATTAATCAAAAGTACTAGCACAATTGAAATCTCAGTACAACTTAGTTTATTCGGTAAGTGCTATGATGATACCAATTAATACGTTGAGAAAGAAGTAGTTTTGAACTTAATAGGGCTATCTCTTAAATGTAGCTAATTTAAACCAGTGCTTTAACTTGAACTATGAAGTTGAACTACTAAAGTTCAATAAGTTCAGACAAAAATTTGGCACCAAAATTTTAAAAGCCTTACGCTGAACGAGATTACAAATCAGTACTAACATAACTATATCGTAAGTACAAGAAAACGAGAGTACAGAAACTAGTATAAAATAAAATAAATCTCACTTTCTCAGCAACAACTCATAAATACACTTGAAAAAACAGGTGTTTTCAGCTCAACTAGTATATAAGTCTTCAGTACAAAAAATAAAACTTAACCAAAACGATTTCCCGATGAAACATACACAATTGAAACAGCTATTCAACCACACAATCATCATGCAAAAAAAGTTTGTTAAACATTGTGCCACACTTAAACACAACACAAAAATATACTAGTTATTACATAGTACTCGACAAGACATCAAAAACTACAAATAGAGCCTACAATGTTTTCAAGAGATATATCACACAACTACCCCATTCACTATGCAAATGATGACCATTTCTCCTATGCATCAGGAGCCAAAGCCTGAACCTCCTTGGGAAGCTCCGTCAGCACAAGCTGGCTATTCCGGTTGAACACAACTCTATACAGATCCTCAGCGTTCCAATCAACAATGCGTGGCTGCAAAACAATAAAACAAATTATCAAAAATCATGACACATAAAAAAAGGATACACAATAAGCCAAAAACAGAAAGTGAAAAGCTCAACAAGAACCCACGTCATAATCTCGAATGTTCTCAACAATCTTTTCACCATCATAGCATCCCGCATACTTCAGAGTATAATGGCCACTTTCATTTTCCCCTTGAACTGGAACCTTGACAAACGTTGGTTTCTTTGCAAACAGCTCCCAATTGGGCTGCTTGCTCGCATTGTACTGAGCATCACCATACACAGCCTTCATTACTTTGACCATTCTAGAAATCTGTAAAAAAAACAAAACAACCCACACAGTTTTAGGTCTAAAAAAAAGCAGAAACAAGGATGCAGAAATATTAATCCAGTATAGATAATAAATGTCACTCACAATCTTCTCGCAGTCTTTGTGATAGGTGTTCTTTGAAGGACGATGGTTCTTTGGATAAGCTAAAGAGTCAAGGATGTCAATGCTACTTCGGTACCGATTCATGACATATAAGGAATAGTGGTTCACTTTCCTATCCTTTGATAATACCATATGCTTGAATAGAGGCATCATGATCTAAAAACAAATGACCAAAAACGAGATGTTAGATATTCAAAATAAAAACCAGCATCACAACAAACAAATAAAAACCAAAAATCAGCTAGTAGATCTCACAAGGTCAGCGATGGGCAAGTCTTCATTAGCTTTAACATAGCTCTTGAAATCTCTCGCTGCACTCTCCACATTAAACACTTTATTTCCATCCTTGTAAAACGAACAGTCAAGCACAACCTGCAAAAAAGCCAAAATAGAAATTACACAACGGTAAAGGATCAACAAGCAAAAGTATTATTAAAACTCGTAAAAACAAATATACAGTCTTGTTCAACAGAAAGAAACCGATCTGATTGATTACCGAGATGAAATATGGACTCAGCAATATCCTTTTCTTAGATGCGAAATCAACATTTCTATCAGGATCTTGCTTCCAATCATCAATGAGGAAGTCCATTACAACGCCCTCCATCATTTGCCCAGGTGAAAAAACTTCCCAGATGCGATTCCTAGTGAAGTCAGTTACGTTTCCATCAGGCTGGGGTATCATTGAGAATGTATTCCTGCAGAGCAAACAAGAACAAAAAGAAGGAGAAGCAAGATAAGTCATTCAGCAGCAGTTCGAGTTGTATAAAAAGGAACAGTTAAGGTCATATTTACCTAGCAGTTACAAATAACAAAAGAAAACGAGGATGAAAAATAATGAGAGATACTCACTCGGCATACTTCTCACGCCATTCAGCACTAAGCAACAGCTTATACAACCTGCGAGCCTTGTCCAGGTGAGGGAATTTATGAGGGTGAAGCTGGTGCACAGGGGAGCAAAACTTTATAGGAGCTCTGGGCGCACGCTTCGTGCTTACAACATTGCCAGATTCCAAAGCAGGATCTTTCCTAGCACCACCAGCTCTACGAGCCACTATTCCAGTAAGGGGAGAAAAACCTTTGGCAGCAGCGCTCCTCGTGACTCTTCCAACGCCAGCAATCTTGTCAAACACATCATCATCGCTGTCTATCAATTCAACAATGGGATTCTTGGGTGTAGTAGGGCTCTCTGCACAAGCAGCCATAGAACTTCTCAGAGCTCCCAACCGCCCCTTCATAACATCAGATCTTGTCTTTTCAGGAGAACGCCCCTGGCTAAGATCAATAGCTATGCGCTCGAGCTCCGAGAACTGGCTACCAAAGAACCTGTAGTCATGCTCACCAAGATCCAACCACTCACCTGAAAAAAATTTAAAAAAAGGAGTCCACACAAAGCGTAAGTTCAAATACATATTTCATGACAGTACTAAATAGAGAAGTACAAACTGCAAAAAAATACAGAAGTCCATGCACAGGTACAGGGTTCGATGCCAAACAAACCCCTGAAGTCAACATCAAACACATCGCTAGTTGCATAGGTGTACATCAAAGTCTTCCTAATGTCCAGAATGTCTTCATGGCTGTAATCGACCATTTCAATTACACCATCCTCCCGGCAATAATAGGACTTGCAGTTTTGTAGCATAAAGAATCCACAATCATGCCTGTAAAACAAAGGAAGAAACAAAAAAATGGTACAACACAAAATCCAAAAAATACATGAACAACATCCACCCAGCAACAAAAACAACCAGCAAAAATCATTAAAAAACAGATACTCACGTGTTTTCCTGCTGAGGCACCCACACAAACTCACAAGAGAAACCATCAATATGCACCGGTGAGAATGGTTTGGCCCTGTCTACACTGGACTCCCTCCAAAGCTTCTTTATATTATCTATCATATTCCTTAGGAATCTAAGTGCATCACCCCAGGTTTCATCGCGGAGTGAATCAAGACACTCGAAACGACGGAACTTCAAATTCAGAAGAACCAAGCACCAATGCCCAGATAATTCGCTAGGCTTCATGGTAGGCACAAATGACGGCGGATCAAATGTAGGGAAAAGAAGCTGGAAAAAAATCGCAGAGGAAAAATGAATTTACCAAAGTCATAATGAAACGAAAAATTCAGCCTCCAAACAATAAAATAAAAGATGGAAATTAAAATTCAGAAGTACAAACAAAAAATCACATAATCATAATGAAATTATGTCCACCGCCCAAAATTGAGGAACAATCATATCAGTTCAGTGTCCTTGCAACTATAAGTGCATCTTTAATAAAAAGCATGGATCATTCATAAGTACAGGTGTAAAAGCAGGCTAATCAAGTTCATTCCCACACCTCCCTAAACTGAAAAGAAAACATGACAGTTCTAGTTAATGAGTACAAAAAGTCCAAGTTCACCTACTTGGTCGAAACCATTTGCACCTGATCTCGTGAACCAATTTAACACATTGGAATCAATATTTCCACCACGGATCTTGGTCTGTTGTACAAAAAGAACAACAACAGTTTGAAAATTGGAAAAACAAGTTATCATCCTATTTACAAAAAAGCAAAATATTGACCGTCACCCATTTGGGAACTATCAACTTGTCAGTGTGTCGGTACTTCTGACGAAGAGAATATAAAACAACATCAGCACTGTCTGAGTTGAGCATGCCAGTGGGGACAAATGCTTTAGCAATAGAACCAACACCGGCATCACATTCTTTATTTTGAAACTTCGGCTTGTGACTAGAAAAACACAAAAGATTACATGAATTAAAACTACTACAACAACAACAATAATAATACGAGAGAAAGAAAAAGAGACAAAAAATAGTACGGGCAAAATCCAAAACTAACCATTTGGTATGGTTCGTGCGCAACCTCGTAACAGCAAAGAAAAACATATCAACCTTAACAACATTACCACTTTCTGCTTGCAGAAAATGATGAAAAATAATAAATTCAACAACTACAAGAGAACATGTCCAAAATGCCAAAATTGAGAGGGACGCCCCATTTACAAGTCCTTACCTGGACTATCAGGGTTTGACGACGACGGTAGTTCCTGTGATGAGACCATTATGCCTCCAGTTTCAGGGTTTGACGATGGGACATCTTGAGAGGACACCAATATTGCTGCGCTTTCAGGGTCTGTAGAGAGAAAATCCTGGGACGACAATAGCGCCTCCTGCGTCAAGGGGTTAGAAGAAATTGACAGAAGTAAATCATCATCCTCGGATGGCACCTCCTCCACGCTAGAAGCATCTTGCAATGCATCACTGTAATCAAGACCTCCAGGCGGGAAATTCTCCGGCGGAAAATCTTCACAACCAGAAACATTCTCATTCCCATCAATACCAACACCAGGCGATTTGTAATCAAGTATGCTGGCAGCACCAGCATCCTCATCAGCGACTTTGGTACCAACATTGCGCCCACTACTCAATGGAACATCACAAGCATCGTCTCCACCACTAAGGACAACCCCATGATCAACATCAGTAATCTAACAAAAATAAAAATTCAAAAAAGGTGAATAATATGAACAAAACTAACAAATAAAAAATAAGCTACCAAGAGGTGCACAGAAAAATAAACCTTGGAAGCATTCGCAGCAACATCATCGAACTTGCTGCTGCTAACATTCAAAGCAACATCACCAATGGGCAAACAAGGCTCATCGCCAACAATAGGACCCTGATTCAAATGTAATGAGGCAAAAAAACAATGCTATTATGAGCAACAATAAACACAAGGAATTAAAACAACAGTAACAAAAAAGGTAGCTATCCCCTTGCAAACTCTAAACGGTGTGGGATAAAAATGAACAAGCAAGACACATTGGTGAGCATGAAAATTCAAGAAAATATGAATAAACACAATGAAAATAAAAATAACCTTGCACTTATCAGTGGATGGATCATTAACTCCACAGTCAACAGCAGCCTCAACATTATGACTGGTCTCCTGCATGAAAAGAAAAATTAATAAACAGATGTAGATCAGGAAGTTCAACTACAATACCGACAGCAGAACAACATAGTAAAAACATACAAACAACGAGGACTGTCTCACATCAACAACAGGGTGCTGCAAGCCAACATCGTTCGTATGCTGATCAGAAACATTAGCCTCAGTACCATCAACAGCTCTGCTGTCGGTGCCAGCAGCCTCATCCTGATCAATCTGCATGAAAGAAAATTACTAATAAATAGATGAAGATGAGGAAGTTCAACTACAACACTGACAGCAGGACAAATAAAGTAAAAATTGCAAACACCGAGGACTGACTCACATCAACATCAGGGCGCTCAAAGCCAACATCATTCGTTTCGTGATCAAAAACATTAGCCTCAGTACCATCACCAGCCCTGTTGTGGGTGGCAGCAGCCTCATCCTGCTCAAACTGCTTGATAACAAAATTTGCACTTTCTTCATATGGCTTGCAGCGAGAGTTTTGCGTAGTTCTGAAACGCTTCATGTTGTTCAACAGATGAACCGAGCTCTGAACTAGATTAGCAGCACCGTCACGCATATCACCGATTAAAATTCTCTCCATCTCAATGTAGTCAACAACTTCCTCAGCGTTAAATTGATGACCTTCAGGAAGGATACCATTGATACAGCTCAAATGCTCGACTGTCGTTGGGACATTTTGCAGCTCAGAACACACATTACTTAAGATATGCTCAGCGCGCTCCAACGTTGAAACAACAACATCAATACCAAAACCCTGCCTCTGTGAAGCACTAGCATCACTAGGGCCAGGGGGGCAAAATCAGCACCCTCAACACCACGGCCATCCCTCAACTCATCGGACAGAGATGAAAACTTCGGAACCTGAGACAATGGCATCTCCAGGACTGGCCGTTTATACACTACGAAAAAAACAACCTCCTCTCGAGTTTTCCACTACAAACAAAAGGGAAAAATAGTTAATCAATCAGTGCAACACATAGGGGAAAATAAATCATGATATTAACAGATTTTAAAGCAACACCACTAATAAACTTTAGCTGTCATTGCCAATTTGTTAGTATTTACCAACAAGCCAGTTGAAAAAAGTTATTCAGTTCAACCACACAAGAAACAACTGTACTAAAAAACCATACCTAAACCATACAAAATATGAACAGACAACTCTACACTACACATGTCCACTACAGCAAAAAATAGCTATACCTAAACTAAAAAAAGGCCTGCAAGACACAAACCAAACAAAACTTACCGGAAGTTTCCCAAACACCCATGTCTTTGGATCTACATTGCTTTTTTTATCAAATCTGCATCAACCAGATCAGAAAGCTTGGCAGGATCCATGAAACATATGCGGGGGACTCGCATGTCAGGCTCCGCGGTCTTGCCACGGATAAGGCAGTCAAGGTTCATTAGTACAGGCCCTATAGCACAGCCTGTGATTGCCTTCCCAAGAGTATCACCATTTTGGTACTTGGCAACAACCCTTCTAAGCTCATCAACCATCAACTGGCAATAATCCATATTAGCCATGTCCTCAAAGACGAGACCCTCAAACATTGCTGCCTCTCTGGAAACACGCGGGGTAGAACCAGTCAACACAACCTTCATAAAGACAATCATGAAGAACACTTTCAGAGCAAGGTCATCTTTGCTAGGATCCTTGATGAGCACCTTGAGCTTATTCCTCAAATCCTTTGTCTTGATATCTTTGTCCCTGCTAATGTCAAGCTCCGATCTTAACTTCATCAGAGCGTCATCATATCCGTCCTCTGACGGCCTTGGCACAGAACGACCACCACGAGGGAAACCAAATAATTGTTGTACACCGTCGCTAGTGATCCAAAGCTTCGTATTAGCCTCACCCATGTCAAGAGTCATTGTATCACAATTTATCCTCAGGTACAAAACTCCCATCAGAGGGCGGGAAATGTTAGACTTCACCCTCCACTTGAAAATAGAACCAAAACCAGATGCATAAACCCTAGCCACATGCCGACTCTCGAGCAATTTAGTGCAATCTTCAACCTCTCTCAACGAACATCGCACAGTTAAGTTCAATTTCCGTTGGTCACCTTCATCCAAGGCAACTTTTCCAGTATTGCCTCCCACCGGCTTGACCGGACTCCTAACGCCAACAGGCTGTAAATGAAAACAAAAAAGCCACACCTTAAAAAAATGAATATAGAAAACAAAACAAGGAAATGAATGCAAGTAAAAAGAAAAAAAAGATCGCACGAGTTCAACTATTAAAACAACATCAGTACCACCCCCTCAATTGATGCAAACAATAATCAGCCTCACCTGGCCGCAATACCAGCCCAAACACAATTAAATCATTGCAAGTACGACTAGTAGGTCACATGTAGTACAAAAACACATACCACTGCAAACAATGAATATAGAAAACAAAACAAGCATATGAATGTTAGTAAAAAAAGAGATTAACAAGTTCAACTATTAAAACAACATCAGTACCACCCCTCGATTGATGAAAACAATGACCAGCCTCACCTGGCCAGCATACCAGCACAAACACAAATTAAAATCATTGCAAGTACAACTAGCAAGTCACATGCAGTACAAAACACATACCACTGCAAATTCATCTTCTGAATCAACTTCAATATCATCTTCTTCAGATGCAGCATCTTCAGCTTCAACACGAGCACACTTCTTCCCACCTTTGTTCACCTTTGCAGCATGAACTTTACGCTTCTTATTTTCTTTCAACAAAGACCGCTCTTAAAGAGGAGACGAAGAAGGCTTCTTATTTGTCAAACCTCGTGGACTACGACGAACAATGGAGCCACCAAGTTTGCTTGGACCAATTTTCACAGCAACACTATCCGCATCACCTTTGCTACTACCAGGTTGGGGACCAACTTTCACACGTGGGCTACGCCTATGTGTGCCGTCAGCATTTCGATCTGACATCTTCCTCTTCAAAACAGCTTTCTTCTCCTTAACTCCATCACGATCAAACTCTTGCGCCAACCGAGTTTGCATCAAGTTTGTCTTCACGGGCATGTCACTTCCATGAGATCCGGCATGACAGTTGATAAACCCGCGTCACCACCTTCATCGCCTACACATTTAGGAGCTTGAGCAACATCAACATTACTTTCTGGCACACAAGCAGCCTTTTGACGCCGTTCCAATTCCTTCCTCTTATGGAATTCAAACTTCTTCTTTCTTATCCTTTCATCCTCGAGCTGTCACTGCATAGGAACATCCTCAGCTTGGGTAACAGGCTCAGTACCATCAACACTTTGAGACTGAGTAACAGACAACTACAAGCTGCCATCACCATCATCAACCTTAAGTGAATACATTCCATCATTAATACCTTTAACAACATCAGCAATGTCCTCTGGAACACCATGGCTGTCATTAACTGCATAACCCAATAACATAACCACGCACATAAAAAATTAAAACACATTTAACATTGCAGACAGAAAAATAAATAAAACGCATACCATCAGACACAAACAAAAAGGAACAACTAATGAAACTAAGCATATATATGTATTAAAGGCTGGTAAAAAAAGAGCAAATATAAGGGAAACACCAGCAACATTCGCAAGTTCTTCTAGAGGAGTTGGTGTCTCAAAAATAACATTCACAAGATCTTGAAAGCGTTCTGATTTCTCAGAATCGGGAGGCACCGGCACTCCAACATCTGCAACAACATCATAATTAGCAAAAAAGCACAAAAACAATCAGTCAGTTCAACTATGTGAACACTACAAGTTCACCCGAATAAAACAAAATATGAACACACCACTTGCAGAACAAAACTTCAGAAAACACAACTCTTTCAACACCATACTAGTTCTTCACTGATTACTACAACCTATTCAAATGCGAGGACAGCAGTTCAAAATACACATGGTGATAAGTACTACAAACTGTCTGCATGTTGCATCAACTGCCAAAACCATACGCACCATATAATCCAGGACAAAATTAACACATATCAAAATACATACAACTTATAAAGTCGATATGGCAACAACTATACACCCTTAAACCAGATCTGTTAAAACATCATCCAAAAACAGGGGAAATCACCTGCATTCAATTTGTCCGGACTGGATGATGTACCCATTGAAATCTACAGTCCTAAAATCTGCCGAACCAGATCTGCAAGACACATGAACAAAAATTAGGGATTTGAACTATTTCAGAAACGAAGCACGCCATACAAAAAGCAAAGCTCTTACCACCTAACACAAAATCCGCCACGCAATCCAGTATCACTGCCGCCAAACACTCGTTTAACAGCAAAGGAACCCTAGCAACTGCAGCCTGGGACAGCAAAGAGAGCAACAGATTAGAAATAGAGAGAAAATCTGAACATGAGAGGACGCAAGCAAAGTCAATGGCAGAGCAAAAAAGGAACAAAACAGAGCACCCGGAACTCCACCCCCTGGGGTTGAACCCTCCGGCCGATGCTCCCGCGGCGAAACAGGAGTAGCAACTCCCCCTCCGAGAAAAGAAGAAGATGGGAATGAAGACGGAACCGATTTGGGGACGGGGGAGGAGCGGAACGGGGAAGATCGGAGGTTAAAATGTGAGTGGGAGGGTTAAAAGATGAGTGGGAGAAAACGGACGGCTAAAGTCCACAACCGTAGCAAAGCCCACTGTGACACTCCAAAATTTTATTTGGTTTTTATCAAAAAACTTTGTGGTTTTTGAAGAGAGGCCATTTAAAATTTTTCTTTCAGAAAACCTTCCTCTTAAAAACTTCCTTTGCTTTGGCTAGGAATTTATTTTTTCAAACTTTGGTGTTTGAACCTTTTGAAACTTCTTCTCTGTTGGTTCCCTCTCAAATTTATTTTGGGAGTTTAATCTTTTTCTTTTAAAAAGAACTCTATGAAAAACTTGGGATTTTCTTATCTTGAAAACCACCCATGACTTTGCATCTTTTCCCATGTGATAAAACCCCTCCAAAACCTCCCCTACTCCTTGTAATCAACCTAACTTCTCTGTCCCAACTAATCCAAGCAAGTTTTGGATTTTATTCTAATTATTTTTCCTCTCAAATCAATTCTGAAAATTATTTGGAGCCTGAGTAATTTTCAAAGCAAGTACCCTATTGCATTTGAGTTTTGACCTCAAACCAACTCTCCTGGATAGTCCTTTGTACCCACAACCCAGAACCATCTTGATCCACTCCTCCTCTTTTCAAATTTTTCAAAATTCAGTCTCTGCAAGTTTGGACCAGATTTGCCAAATTTGATGAAATTCATATCTACACTGCTCCAAAAATTCCACCAAAATTCAGGCAGCCTACTGGAGCAATGAGTAGCCACTCCACCAAAAATCAGCTCAAGGAAAAATCACCAGAGGCCAAATTCATTCTGTCGAATAACTTGCAGGCACTGTTGCTGTTAAAAATTTAGAAATTCAGTTTTCAGTGTCGTTTTCGTCCGTCAGTTTCTATCACGCATAGACAGTGCATTTGGCACGTTCCTCGCAGCCCCTCCTTCTTGTCCGGAGCTTGACACGCGTGCGTGGAGCCTTCCTGGTGTCGGTGGCACGCTGGCCCGCCCTCACCGGCGTCTTCTGCGGCGTCGGGACCTCCTGTGGCGGCCGACAGGGGACAAGAACGGCGGCTCAACGCCGTTCCGCACCGCCCATCGCCCCTCTGCTCTCCGCGTGGCCTCATGCGTGCCAGCGCACGCCCGTGGCACCGCCACCGTGGCCGGCAAGCACAGGACGCGCTCCCTGCCGCCGACGGGCCCGCGCCGCCCCGTTCCGTCGAACTCACCCCAAAGCACCAAACTCCAGCCCGTTTAGCACCTAAATGGGACCGGTGGACCTCAACGACGATGCTCAAGCCCCTAATCCCACTGCACATCCACAGCACCGCCGTAATCACTCGCCGGAGATCCCCGTTCATGGCAACCGCCTCGGGCCGCCTATAAAAAGGGCCCCCGAGCTCACCCTCGTGCACGCAGCATCACCACTCCTCACCAACGCCACGCCAGGCCACTAGGAGGACCTCGAGGAGGTCTCCTCCCCCAACTCCGGCCGCCCCGATCCGCCTCGGCCTCCACCACGATTCGCTCCGGTGAGGCCATCTCCGGCGCCCAAACCCCGTCCGTTACCCTCTCTAGCTACCAGGAGCCTAACCCCCTCTTCAATTTGATCTCTGCAGCCCTCTCCGACGAGTCCCTCGACCACCCGAGCCGCCGTCCGCCGGAGCAAAGGTCGCCGTCGACGTGGTACTCGCCGGCGACCACCACCACCACCAACCGACGCGGAATGGCGCCCTGAGCACGGAGGTACCCTCCGATCCCCCTGCCTGGCCGAGGATCGCCGCCGGCGACCACCGCGGCTCTCGGGCACCGACGAGCTTCGCCCCCCCCCTTTTTGAAAGTTCAAACCTGACGGGTGGGACCCCACCGTCAGCCTCTCTGCTCTCTCTATTGAAACGTTTTCTGGAAGCGCCTTCGGGCAAAATGCGTTTTCCCTTTGGGCTGGCGTAGTTCCTACCGAAGCGTTTTCTGTTTTTATAAGCTACCCCCTGGAAATCTTCTGTTTCATTACAGATGAGTCCCTGAACAAAAACCCTTATAACTTTTAAACAGAAAAGTATTTTTGATTGATTCTTTTTCTGTTCTCTTTAAAATTTTGTCTAATTTTTATCAGATTTATTTGAAAAATATTTGGAATACTTTTTGTGCACTCCTTGGTATTTACGATAGCGCATATATTTTCTTTATACCATAGATACCGAAGGAGGTGACGGAGCCGCGAACTTCACCGAGCTAGGCTCCGACTACTCTGAACCTGGGCAAGCATGTTTGAACTTTTGATATGATGAGTGTCTTGGCATGTTTTGCATTTAGTTAGTTTCATAGCATGTTGAGAAGCATATCGATGAACGTTATTTTATGCGATAATGAGGTAAGTGAGTTCGATGATCCATAAGTGGATGGATGTGAGTATGAATGGCCATGTGTTGGCATGAGGATGGGTAAGATGGCAGTGTCGTAGCATGCCAGTCTTATGCCAGACTATGTGATTTCAGTGTCAAACTGTATCGGTCCAGTTCCTCTCATTTCCTTCCCTGTACTACCACATGTTTTCCGCAAGGAATATGGTTTAGTAAGTTGCAAACCGCTTTTCTGGTACACACCAAAAGGAGAGGCCGTGATGATGGTTCCATGGCCCTGGATTAAAGCCAGTCATCCGGTCAGGGGGCATGGGTGTTTCCGGTTGGGACCGAGAGGGGGGCACCCCTTAGAGCGCGCGTATATAAATTTGATCCCATGCTATTCGAGATTGTGATCTCCCCGTCTCAAAAGTTTTTCTTGGACGATGTCTAGGGTGATTCCTAGCATCGAGAGGTAGGATGGGTGTGTACTGGTTAGCTGTGTTTTCTTCCGAAATACCGTAAACGGAACTAGTACTTCGTGACTACGGAAATCCGTTGGCTGTGGGAAAATTTTAGTACAAACTCTGCAGAGTCATATATTCCTCCAAATCATCTATTCCCTGTCCCAGATCGATATTATCTTATCCTTATCAAATGTCAGTTTTGATGGCAGAGACTCCGGTGATTCGCTTGAGTGCTAATTCCAGTTAAATGATTATTCCTGTGGATGGACTAACCCATTTACTCTCAAGAATTAAATGTTTATTATGAGTATTATTTACTTGTGAATAAAAGCCCTTTCTGCGATGTCGCTCAGACGTCCGACTGTGGCATTGTTGTATTTTACTTTCTTTTAAAGCCCTCTCTGTGATGTCGCCCTGACGTCCGACTGTGGCATTTCGTTTAAAGCCCTCTCTGTGATGTCGCCCCGACGTCCGACTG
>NC_057801.1:311908308-311918261 GCF_018294505.1 Triticum aestivum
GACTGTGGCGTTTCTTTTAAGCCCTCTCTGTGATGTCGCCCCGACGTCCGACTGTGGCATTTCTTTCAAAAGCCCTCTCTGTGATGTCGCCCCGACATCCGACTGTGGCATTTCTTTTAAAGCCCTCTCTGTGATGTCGCCCCGACGTCCGACTGTGGCATTTCTTTTAAAAGCCCTTTTTGTGATGTCGCCCCGACGTCCGATTGTGGTATTTCTTTTAAAGCCCTTTATGTGGCGTCGCTAAGACGCCCGACTGTGGCATCATTTCCTTTTATTTATTTATTAACCTTCGAGGCGTCGCTTCAGACACCCGATCGGTATTCATTTATGTCTTGTTGGGATTTCAGGCGGACTACCGCCGTCTCCCTTTTACTTACCTTGTTATGCTAATTTTTGAATGTACATTGGTGAATTAATCAGGACGCATTCATGCATGCATTTGTTATATCTTACGTCCGAACTGTCTTGCGAGTACTTTCAAAGTACTCACTGGCTTGTTGATTTGGCCAGATGCTGACGAAGGCGATCTCATGGATGAAGAGTTTGATAGCGAGTCCGACACCTAGAGGAGTCCCAGTCAGTCTCGTGCGACCCTGGATTTGGTCACTGTTTTATATCCGCTTCCGCTACCAAATAAATTCATCGAGCCTCACCTCGACGCTCGATGAGATGATAGACTTAGAGTCTTGTATTTCTCTCCCCGCTGTGTTTCTCCACCACCGCCCTATCCTCGAGTCAGTAGTATGCCTCCACACCACTGTGTCATGTCCGCCATTATGTATAATTATTGGCGTGCTTGTAATAATTTGGTTGAGTAACTGTAGTTCGACCCTGTAATATATTTTATGCTACTGGCTTATTGTATCAAGAATTTGTCTACCAGTGAGGAGGATTTCTCTCATGCTGGACTCAAAAGATTGGTTTCTCAATAAATATTTTTATTGGAAAACCGGTCATGACAAGCTTGGTACCAGAGCCAGGCTGACTGTAGGAAGCCACTAGGTGCGATCGCTAATTGGTTATTAGCATGATAGAGCTAATTTATATTTTTGCAATTGTAGTCATTTTCTGTCAGTCAGCATAAATTTATGATCTGACCATGCAGAATTTTTGCCTACTTTTGTAGATGGCCGACAACAGCTGCGAGTCTCAGACCTTCGCCAATGTGCCCGATGGGTTCGTCAAGATTCTTTCCTTCATCGTTCAGGTCACGATGGGGCCATATGTGCGCCCAGTCTTCACACTCTGCCAGCACCGAGTCAACGACAGTCTGACTATGCACCAGGCCGCGGTGCAGTTCAAGGGAGGGCGTGGTGAGTTATGCCGCTTCCGGTTCGTGGGAAGAGCCATGCCTACGGAGAGGCATGCTATGCAGATGGCAGCCCGCGAGGCGATAGCTCGTCTCAGGGATGTCCTTCCCGTGATGAAGACTCGTCGCTACCGTTATCTTCCGTGCCATTTGCCTTACACCTGTCACTACGCATACTCCTGCCCCAGAGGAGAACGAGACGAGGCTTTTGAGATGCTCATTGAGTATCTCCGGGCCCTGGAGGCAGCCTTCGACAACCTGGTGGACGACTTCGTAGCTACCCGCATGGACTCAGTTCATGGCTGTGCTGCCAACAGGAGGGAGCACCTACCCATCGCACCGCCACTGACTTTTGTCTCGTCATCAGCATCTTATACGCCTACTCATCGCCTGCCTTCTACCGAAGAATTCAACCAAGTCATTGTGCCCACTTCAGCGCGCACTGCGCCACCCTTCGTGCCCACTCCTATACGTGTTGCTCCGCCCCTGGCAACCGCTCCGTCCACTCTGCGCAACACTACACGTATGGAGCCCATTAGCGAGGAGGAAGTCGAGTCCCCAACCTCGCTACGCCTCGCCCTCGGCAGGGCAAAGGAGGTCGTCAACATCTCTGCCTAAGTACGCCTAGCTGCCATGTATTGTACCGCTTTGTAAGATATGTACATAGGTCGTGAGAAGTAGCTTGTTTGCGCATCATGTAGGATCTGGAGAAGTGCACTAGCCTAAATAACATGTCAGGATTATGTACGCATATCCTGAGTGATGTATGGTATAATTACCGCCGCGTGTAAGATATGTAATGAGCAGTCCTTCTCCGTGCGCAAGACGATTTGTTCTTCTTAAGTAAGCTGGGTTATTTAGTTTTATTTGCCAGCTTTATGCATTGTTTTTGGAATTGTTTTTGCGACTCTTTCCGCTCTTCTTATGAGTTTTACAAAAATATTTCCCCAGAGTGAAAAATGTCTCGTCCTTGGACTCGCTCCATGCCAACTCCACCAGAGGAAAATTTTGATGCACAACCCAGCAACGAGTTCACTCAGGGACAGTCAAGCCAACAGGGCAGTGAATCGGCATTTTCACAAATGTGCCGCCTTTATGAGCAGAGTCAGCAACAACATCGGGAAACGATGAACCAAGTCATCAACATGGGAAATCACCATGGACAGTATCAGCAGCATTCCAAGTTATCTGAGCTACAGAAGACACGTCCTCAAACATTTTCTCACACTAACAAACCTCTTGAAGCCGAGGACTGGCTTCGAGATATGGAGAGAAAATTAATTATTGCAAAATGTTCAGACCCCGAAAAGGTATTGTATGCTCCGCACTATCTCACAGGAGCAGCCGCATCGTGGTGGGAGAATTTTCTGCACATGCATCCCAACGAAAATGACATAACCTTGGATGATTTCAAGGAAGGTTTCCGTGGTGCACACATTCCTAAGAGTATTATGAAAATCAAGAAGAGAGAATTCGATGACCTCAAACAAAGGAACATGACAGTGTCAGATTACAACAGTCAATTTACTCTATTGTCCCGCTACGCCAATGAAGAGCGTATGACTGAAATCAAGAAGATGGAGAAATTCCTTGACGGTCTGGCGCCCGCGCTTAAATGCAAACTGGTCGTGCACACTTTTCCTGATTTTAAAACACTGGTAGACAAAGCCATTACTCTAGAAAATGAGAGACACAGTCTGGAAGATATCCGCAAGCGAAAAAGGGACCAGACTAATCATGCTCGCAATCACCGAAGCAAGACAGATTTTCAAAAGGGTGGGACACACAAATCCTCATCCAATGTCTCACGCCCAATCAAGAATTTTCATGCACGGGACAAGGAATTCACCTATCGCCCCGGCGTTACTTGTTACGCTTGTGGACAAGAAGGGCACTATGCCAAACAGTGCCCCAAGCCAAGGAATTCAACCCCAAAGCCGAACAACGGCGGCAACAATTCCGCGCCCAAGCGAAACAATTTCAATCCCAACAATAACCACAGGAAGGGTCATCTGAACCACGTAACCAAAGAGGAGGCACAAAATGCTCCGGATATCGTACTCGGTACGTTTCCTGTCAACACAATACCTGCAATGGTTTTGTTTGATTCTGGAGCTTCTCACTCTTTCATTTCGAAAAGTTTTGCTTTGCAAAATAATTTTTCGATGCTTCCTTTGGAGAAATCCATGACCATCAAGTCCCCTGGGATTCAGCAAGTTACTCAGAATTACTGTCAGAATGTGGTCATTGAGTTCGAAGGATTGGAGTTTCACGCAAATCTTATTGTGTTGGAAAATAAAGGACTGGATGTCATCCTAGGGATGGATTGGCTAACCACCAATAAGGGTTTTATCGACTGTTTCAACAGGACCGTAATTCTCACACACCACCAAGGGAAGACAATAAGAGTATCGACCAAGGAAGGAAAAATACCCCGGCAACCAAGATTAAATAAGGTGGACGTTTCTGAGTTAAACAAGGTTCCAGTAGTGTGTGAATTTCCAGATGTATTCCCTGAAGAACTACCAGGCATGCCACCAGACCGAGAAATAGAATTCCGCATTGAGCTAGCACCAGGAACCACCCCCATATACAAGAAACCATACAGAATGGCACCATCCGAGTTGATCGAGTTGAAGAAGCAAATAAAGGAATTACTGGAAAAAGGATACATTCGAGCCAGCTCCTCACCTTGGGGATCACCAATTTTATTTGCCAAAAAGAAGGATGGAACGCTGAGATTGTGTATTGACTATCGAGCACTTAACATGGTCACAGTCAAAAACAAATACCCGATGCCAAGGATAAATGATTTGTTTGATCAACTCACTCAGGCCAAGGTATTCTCAAAAATTGACTTAAGGTCAGGATACCATCAATTGAAGGTACGAACGGAAGATATCCCCAAAACAGCCTTCACCTCCAGATATGGACTGTACGAGTTCACAGTGATGCCATTTGGATTAACTAACGCCCCAGCATATTTTGTTCACCTCATGAACAAAGTATTTATGAAGTTTATGGACAAGTTCGTCGTGGTATTCATCGACGATATTCTGGTATACTCCAAGACACCAGAAGAGCACGCAGAACATCTCAGGATTGTGCTAGGAGAGCTAAGGAAACACCAATTGTATGCCAAGTTCAGCAAGTGTGAATTTTGGCTAAGACAAGTAGGCTTTCTAGGCCACGTACTGACCCAAGACAGTATCGCAGTGGACCCAAAGAAAGTCAAGGCCATACTTGGCTGGAAGTCACCAGCCAGCGTAACGGACATACGGAGTTTCTTGGGAATGGCAGGATATTACCGCAGATTTATTGAAGGATTTTCCACCATAGCCAAGCCTATGACACAGTTGCTCAAGAAAGATAAGAAGTTTGAATGGACAGAAGCCTGCGAGAAAAGTTTCCAAGAGCTAAAGTGGAAGTTAACAACAGCACCGGTATTAATTATACCCGACATACACAAGAATTTTGAAGTATTTTGTGACGCGTCCAGAAAGGGTCTCGGATGCGTGTTGATGCAGGAAGGCAAGGTTGTCGCCTATGCTTCAAGGCAACTTCGCAAGCACGAGGAAAATTATCCCACTCATGACTTAGAAATGGCAGCAGTTATTCATGCACTCAAGGAACGGAGGCATTTCTTACTTGGGAATCAATGTGAAATATATACGGATCACAAAAGTCTCAAATACATTTTCACATAGCCAGAACTAAACTTACGGCAACGACGTTGGTTGGAGTTAGTAAAGGATTATGATGTTGGTATCCATTACCATCCAGGGAAAGCAAATGTAGTGGCCGATGCCCTTAGTCGGAACCGCAGCTCCGACGAAAACTATCTGCACAGCTTGAGGCCCGAATTCCATCAAGAATTTGCCAAGCTCAACTTGATAATGGTAGCAAAAGGCACCATATCAAACTTGGAAATACAACCCAACCTTGTGGAGAAAATCAAAGAAGCTCAGCCCGGTCACACCAGCATCGAAGGCATCAAAAGAAAGTTGAGTATGGGCAAGGCCTCGGAATTCTTCATAGACAAGGAAGGAATATTATGGTACGGAGAAAGGCTCTGCGTGCCAAACATAGCAGACCTTAAACAGAAAATTTTAGCTGAAGCACACACCACTCCATATTCAATTCACCCTGGAGGAACCAAAATGTATAAGGATATTCAGGAAAGATTTTGGTGGCACGGTATGAAGAGGGACATAGCCACCTTCATTGCATGTTGCGACTCATGTCAACGCATAAAAGCTGAGCATCAGAGACCAGCCGGACTACTGCAACCGAACAAAATACCTGAGTGGAAATGGGATGAAATAGGGATGGATTTTATTGTCGGACTACCTCGGTCACGACACGGGAATGATGCCATATGGGTCATCACTGACAGGTTGACCAAAGTGGCACACTTTATTCCAGTGAAGACAACCTACAACACTCAGAGGCTTGCCAGGATTTATCTTTCCCGTATAGTTTGTCTGCACGGTGTCCCAAAGACTATAATATCCGACAGAGGCACTCAGTTCGTCTCAAGATTTTGGGAGCATTTACAACAGGCTCTGGGAACCCAACTAGCCTTCAGTACCGCATACCACCCACAGACTGATGGACAGACTGAACGCGTAAACCAAATTTTAGAAGACATGCTGAGAGCATGTGTCCTCACATATGGAACCAGTTGGGAAGAAAGCCTGCCATACGCCGAGTTCGCGTATAACAATAGCTACCAGGCCAGCCTACAAATGGCACCATTTGAGGCTTTATACGGACGAAGATGTCGTACCCCGTTAAATTGGTCAGAGACCGGAGACAGCCGCATCTTCGGACCAGACATGCTCAGAGAAGCCGAGGAAAAGGTCAAGCTAATCAGAGACCGACTTAAGACCGCTCAAAGTCGACAGAAGAGTTATTATGATCAGAAACATCGTAGGGTCAGCTTCGAACCCGGTGAGTTCGTATACCTGAGAGTATCCCCTATGAGAGGACTGCAACGGTTTAATATTAAAGGAAAGTTAGCACCAAGATTCATTGGACCATTCTGCATAGTGGCACGAAGAGGCACTGTAGCCTACCAGCTAGACTTACCAGAAGACTTATCCGACATTCACGACGTGTTCCACGTCTCTCAATTAAGGAAGTGCGTAAGCAACCCAGAGAAGCAAGTATCCCATGAGAACATTGACGTGCAGCCAGACCTCACTTATTGGGAACGTCCCGTAAGAATATTAGAGGAGTCTGAAAGGAGGACCCGACAGAAGACCATCAAGTTTTTCAAAGTCCAGTGGAGCAATCACACCGACAGTGAAGCAACTTGGGAAAGCGAGGATTTTCTTCGGACAGAGCATCCACACTTGTTTAAGGATCAGCTGAAATCTCGGGGACGAGATTTTTCCTAAGGGGGTAGGTGTTGTGACACTCCAAAATTTTTATTTGGTTTTTATCAAAAAACTTTGTGGTTTTTGAAGAGAGGCCATTTAAAATTTTTCTTTCACAAAACCTTCCTCTTAAAAACTTCCTTTGCTTTGGCTAGGATTTTATTTTTTCAAACTTTGGTGTTTGAACCTTTTGAAACTTCTTCTCTGTTGGTTCCCTCTCAAATTTATTTTGGGAGTTTAATCTTTTTCTTTTAAAAAGAACTCTATGAAAAACTTGGGATTTTCTTATCTTGAAAACCACCCATGACTTTGCATCTTTGCCCATGTGATAAAACCCCTCCAAAACCTCCCCTACTCCTTGTAATCAACCTAAGTTCTCTGTCCCAACTAATCCAAGCAAGTTTTGGATTTTATTCTAATTATTTTTCCTCTCAAATCAATTCTGAAAATTATTTGGAGCCTGAGTAATTTTCAAAGCAAGTACCCTATTGCATTTGAGTTTTGACCTCAAACCAACTCTCCTGGATAGTCCTTTGTACCCACAACCCAGAACCATCTTGATCCACTCCTCCTCTTTTCAAATTTTTCAAAATTCAGTCTGTGCAAGTTTGGACCAGATTTGCCAAATTTGATGAAATTCATATCTACACTGCTCCAAAAATTCCACCAAAATTCAGGCAGCCTACTGGAGCAATGAGTAGCCACTCCACCAAAAATCAGCTCAAGGAAAAATCACCAGAGGCCAAATTCATTCTGTCGAACACCTTGCAGGCACTGTTGCTGTTGAAAATTCAGAAATTCAGTTTTCAGTGTCGTTTTCGTCCGTCAGTTTCTATCACGCGTAGACAGTGCATTTGGCACGTTCCTCGCAGCCCCTCCCTCTTGTCCGGAGCTTCACACGCGTGCGTGGAGCCTTCCTGGCGTCGGTGGCAAGCTGGCCCGCCCTCGCCGGCGTCTTCTACGGCGTCGAGACCTCCCGTGGCGGCCGACAGGGGACAAGAACGGCGGCTCAACGCCGTTCCGCACCGCCCATTGCCCCTCTGCTCTCCGCGTGGCCTCATGCGTGCCAGCGCACGCCCGTGGCACCGCCATCGTGGCCGGCAAGCACAGGACGCGCTCCCTGCCGCCGACGGGCCTGCGCCGCCCCGTTCCATCGAACTCACCCCAAAGCACCAAACTCCAGCCCGTTTAGCACCTAAATGGGACCGGTGGACCTCAACGACGATGCTCAAGCCCCTAATCCCACTGCACATCCACAACACCGCCATAATCACTCGCCGGAGATCCCCGTTCACGGCAACCGCCTCGGGCCACCTATAAAAAGGGCCCCCGAGCTCACCCTCGTGCACGCAGCATCACCACTCCTCACCAATGCCACGCCAGGCCACTAGGAGGACCTCGAGGAGGTCTCCTCCCCCAACTCCGGCCGCCCCGATCCGCCTCGGACTCCACCATGATTCGCTCCGGTGAGGCCATCTCCGGCGCCCAAACCCCGTCCGTTACCCTCTCTAGCTACCAGGAGCCTAACCCCCTCTTCAATTTGATCTCCGCAGCCCTCTCCGACGAGTCCCTCGACCACCCGAGTCGCCGTCCGCCGGAGCAAAGCTCGCCATCGACGTGGTACTCGCCGGCAACCACCACCACCACTAACCGACGCGGAATGGCGCCCTGATCACGGAGGTACCCTCCGATCCCCCTGCCTCGCTGTGGATCGCCGCTGGCGACCACCGCGGCTCTCGGGCGCCGACGAGCTTCGCCCCCCCCTTTTTGAAAGTTCAAACCTGACGGATGGGACCCCACCGTCAGCCTCTCTGCTCTCTCTATTGAAACGTTTTCTGGAAGCGCCTTCGGGCAAAATGCGTTTTCCCTTTGGGCTGGCGTAGTTCCTGCCGAAGCGTTTTCTGTTTTTATAAGCTACCCCCTGGAAATCTTCTATTTCATTACAGATGAGTCCCTGGACAAAAACCCTTATAACTTTTAAACAGAAAAGTATTTTTGATTGATTCTTTTTCTGTTCTCTTTAAAATTTTGTCTAGTTTTTATCATATTTATTTGAAAAATATTTGGAATACTTTTTGTGCACTCCTTGGTATTTACGATAGCGCATATATTTTCTTTATACCGTAGATACCGAAGGAGGTGACGGAGCCGCGAACTTCACCGAGCTAGGCTCCGACTACTCTGAACCAGGCAAGCATGTTTGAACTTTTGATATGATGAGTGTCTTGGCATGTTTTGCATTTAGTTAGTTTCATAGCATGTTGAGGAGCATATCGATGAACGTTATTTTATGCGATAATGAGGTAAGTGAGTTCGATGATCCGTAAGTGGATGGATGTGAGTATGAATGGCCATGTGTTGGCATGAGGATGGGTAAGATGGCAGTGTCGTAGCATGCCAGTCTTATGCCAGACTATGTGACTTCAGTGTCAAACTGTATCAGTCAAGTTCCTCTCATTTCCTTCCCTATACTACCACATGTTTTCCGCAAGGAATATGGTTTAGTAAGTTGCAAACCGCTTTTCTGGTACACACCAAAAGGAGAGGCCGTGATGATGGTTCCATGGCCCTGGATTAAAGCCAGTCATCCGGTCAGGGGGCATGGGTGTTTCCGGTTGGGACCGAGAGGGGGGCACCCCTTAGAGCGCGCGTATATAAATTTGATCCCATGCTATTCGAGATTGTGATCTCCCCGTCTCAAAAGTTTTTCTTGGACGATATCTAGGGTGATTCCTAGCATCGAGAGGTAGGATGGGTGTGTACTGGTTAGCTGTGTTTTCTTCCAAAATACCGTAAACGGAACTAGTCCTTCGTGACTACGGAAATCCGTTGGCTGTGGGAAAAATTTTGTACAAACTCTGGAGAGTCATATATTCCTCCAAATCATCTATTCCCTGTCCCAGATCGATATTATCTTATCCTAATCAAATGTCAGTTTTGATGGCAGAGACTCCGGTGGTTCGCTTGAGTGCTAATTCCGGTTAAATGATTATTCCTATGGATGGACTAACCCATTTACTCTCAAGAATTAAATGTTTATTATGAGTATTATTTACTTGTGAATAAAAGCCCTTTCTGCGATGTCGCTCAGACGTCCGACTGTGGCATTGTTGTATTTTACTTTCTTTTAAAGCCCTCTCTGTGATGTCGCCCCGACGTCCGACTGTGGCATTTCGTTTAAAGCCCTCTCTGTGATGTCGCCCCGACGTCCGACTGTGGCATTTCTTTTAAAAGCCCTCTCTGTGATGTCGCCCCGACGTCCG
>NC_057801.1:311918477-311919688 GCF_018294505.1 Triticum aestivum
TGTGGCATTTCTTTTAAAGCCCTCTCTGTGATGTCGCCCCGACGTCCGACTATGGCATTTCTTTTAAAAGCCCTTTTTGTGATGTCGCCCCGATGTCCGACTGTGGTATTTCTTTTAAAGCCCTTTATGTGGCGTCGCTAAGACGCCCGACTGTGGCATCATTTCCTTTTATTTATTTATTAACCTTCGAGGCGTCGCTTCAGACACCCGATCGGTATTCATTTATGTCTTGTTGGGATTTCAGGCGGACTACCGTCGTCTCCCTTTTACTTACCTTGTTATGCTAATTTTTGAATGTACATTGGTGAATTAATCAGGACGCATTCATGCATGCATTTGTTATATCTTACGTCCGAACTGTCTTGCGAGTACTTTCAAAGTACTCACTGGCTTGTTGATTTGGCCAGATGCTGACGAAGGCGATCTCATGGATGAAGAGTTTGATAGCGAGTCCGACACCTAGAGGAGTCCCAGTCAGTCTCGTGCGACCCTGGATTTGGTCACTGTTTTATATCAGCTTCCGCTACCAAATAAATTCATCGAGCCTCACCTCGACGCTCGATGAGATGATAGACTTAGAGCCTTGTATTTCTCTCCCCGCTGTGTTTCTCCACCACCGCCCTATCCTCGAGTCAGTAGTATGCCTCCACACCACTGTGTCATGTCCGCCATTATGTATAATTATTGGCGTGCTTGTAATAATTTGGTTGAGCAACCGTAGTTCGACCCTATAATATATTTTATGCTACTGGCTTATTGTATCAAGAATTTGTCTACCAGTGAGGAGGATTTCTCTCATGCTGGACTCAAAAGATTGGTTTCTCAATAAATATTTTTATTGGAAAATCGGTCGTGACAACCACTATATCTGGCCAGTTACAAAAGATAATACAAATAATCAAACACAAAATAAAAAATTAATATAGATCGAGAAAACAAACGGCTAAAGTACATAAATAACTCACAACAGTACATAAAAAAATATCAAAAAGGTACAAATGAAAAAATAATTAATAACAGTGCTGGTTTTTCCCCTAAAAAATAAAGATAAGATAATGGCGGCAAGTCATGTTACGTACTCGCCTCCGCATGCGACGCCGCGGCATGCCGCATCGTCGCCTGCTACAGCTCCTTACAGGCTTGGCCTCGCCGGGATGGGGGAGGGGGGCCAGACCACCACTCCCCCCCCCGGCTAGGCCTCGCGCTGACGC
>NC_057801.1:311920581-311927506 GCF_018294505.1 Triticum aestivum
CCCACACCCCTAAGATAGATAAATGGGGCAAAGTCCATACAAGGAAGATGTGTCAGTACAACTATGCCCCTCGGTACGGTAAGGTGCAGGGGCAAGTCACGACACTCAGTACTATATAAAAACAAACAAAAAAGAAAAAGAAAAAGAAAAAAAATTGATAGCCCAAGGACAAAAAAGTACCAGTCCAAGTTACTGGTATAGTCAAGTACTAGATCCCAAAAACAACCAAATATAAAAAAAATGACCGCCCAATGACAAAAAAGTACCAGTCCAAGTTACTGGTGTAGTCAAGTACTAGATAAAAAACAAACAAAAAATAAAAAAATTGACCGCCCAAGGACAGGAGCAGGCCCACACCCGCATGGGCCTGCCGTCCAGGGCCCACAAGTCAAGAGAGAGATAGCGAGCGCCGTGTATAACCGCTCTCGTAAGTGTTCATAGGAGTTCGACTGGTGAGCGTCGGCTGTGCTTATAAACAGGACCGAAGCGCCCTCGACTAGTGAGGTGGGACTAAACCCAGAGCGCACACGCACGCCGTGCTCCACAGCCGCGCGAGAGAAACTATTCGGGCCGAATACAACGACCCAGGCCGATGGCCCAACAAAGTACTTCGCCCCATAACAAAAATCTAGTAGATCACGCATGACAAAAAAAATAAAAAATGAAGATATTTAAAAAAAACCCAGTTAATAAACAAAAATATTGTAAAAAAGTTCAAACACATCTTAACGGTAAGAACTAATATATATATATATATATATAAGACTGTAAATAAAAATTTCAGGAACGAATTTACAAAAAAATCAACTACTACAATTCATAGGGTTCAAGTACAAAATAAAAATAAGTACTGTGCAGCGAAGATTAATTTTTTTTATTTTATAAAATAACAAAACTATCATTGTTCATCTATAAAAAAAGAAAAAACATGCTCCAAAATTCATGTAAAAAAGTAAGCAAAAAATATTATACAACAAACAAGTTTGATCGGTAATTGACAACCTAAAATAGATCAGTACTATCATTAAAAGGATGAAAGTTCAGCAAAACTCAAATAACAAAAAAGCGGTTCTAAAAAACTCATCAGCGTATAGCACCATCTGCAAGTTATGAACATGAAAAATATATCGGTCAAAACAAAGGATGCCCATCAGTTCAACTATAGAAATTGTTCCATAACCAATATAAACAATGTATAAGAAAACCAGTTATACTTGAGCAGAACAATAGGAATAACATTACATAACTAGTTCCATACCATCATGATAATACCATACAATTCAACCATCTCACATGCAAAATGTTTTAAAAAGAAAAAAATACTGCAACATAATCAACCAAACACAAATCTCACAAACCGGCGTCATTTTCCACATTTAAACCTACAGCACATAGATTCTGATCGTCAGAGAGTCGTCTTCTCTCGAGAACATAACCATAACCACATCACCATCCTCAAATCCAGACTCAGCAACAAACTCCTTCCACCCAGTAGTTAGGTTGATGCAACCATCAAAGTTGATGTGGTAGGCAACATCCATCAACTGATACCCATTCTTGTCTGAAGTCTCCATCTTCAGAACACCGGACCTAGGAGCAACAATCCGGATCCTAGATGACATTTTCTGCAAATGGGCATGGGATGACAAAACAAAATCAACACCTGACATAACTGAACTTTTACACAGATATAGGAACGATTTGCATAACAAACTAAAATGGAAAAAAATCTGAACCAAAACAATAACACAAAACTAACTAGACATGTGAACTGACTAAACTGAAGAAATATACAAATCAATACACCTACAGTACAAACATCTATTCATAAACAGATCAGGGATTATACAAAAAATGGTTAAAATACTGTTAAGTAATGAACAAATACACACAGAAATCCCTACTGTTAAAATCTCACAAAACCAAATTAAAAAAATATAGACAAGCTATTCATTACACAAAACTGCAGATCCAGTACATGGGATTCGAACAGAAACCATCAAGAACATAGGAACCAAAACAAAGAGAAACATATACCCTTGATTCCTTCAAGTCACCATCCGTCAGGCGACAAACATAGGGTGTACGAAACCCATGGTTGCTGTAAAGCAAACAAGAAAGTTGCCCACGCCGCTGAGTCTGAGTGAGCTCAAACCAGTCTCGTAAACACTGTCGTCAGCTATGCGCGCCATCTTTGCTAGGCATCCGCATGAACAATCCTCCATGGAACACACAGGAACAGAGAAAAAACGACGAAGAGAAGAGAGAGGAACCTAGATCTGATTCTGGAAGAAGGAAGAAAAGGGAGGGTGAAGACTTGGCCACACACCACACATAGATGGATAGCGTTTATAGTCAGGGACAATCACAGATTATAAAAATAATAAATAGGAAGATGGGCAGCCAGCTGGTAGGAAATAGTTATTACACAAGCCATGCAACATTTGACCGTAAATTAGTTCAACTTCAGAAAAACAAGCAGTTCAAAGGTGCACATGTCGAACATATGCAGACAAAACAACACATTCAGAAAACAAAAACAAGTTGAATTCATTTAGACATTCGAACATCTGCTCCTCCACAACAAAAAACTTAAAAACATAATGTTCACTACTTCAGTCAGAACGATCAAAGAAATGACGCCATTTTGCCCTGGTGGATGGATGTGGAGCCGTGGCTGCTCTCGCCCTAGCCCAACTAATGATATGGATATGGTTCCTTCCCCTGCCCTCTAGGAAAAGAAGCTCCAATTCATTGGAGTTGCAAGAATCCATCACCTCACGCGCAAGTCGTTTGTTGAACTCTGCCTCCAGTTCCTCCTCGGTAGCACGTCGCCATCTGCCTACGCCTGCGCCTCCTCCTCCTCTGCTCAGCTACTGCAGCCCTCACATCTATGGCGTCCCCCTCCTCCTCTGTGACCTCTCCCAGCTCAGGATCCACCCCCCCTTTTCTTTGGTTGCAGCTCGTAGAATGAAACTGACAGAGGGTTCGGGCTTTATAAGCAAAGTGCAGAGCCATCAGTGCCGCTCCAATGTCAACACACAGTAATAAAACTTTGACACGCACCAGTCAAACTACACATACGACAGCAATTCAAAAACAACACTAAAAACACACAAATTAATTACACACTTTGACCATATTACAAGAAATCGCAGCTTATAGTCAGCCGCCATAGACGACCTCCGGCAACGACAAAATAACATGGGAATCAGATGTAGAAACAACTCAAAAAAGTAAAATTAACAACGCAAATCTTTTCATACAATCCTTATATCTCTCCCTGCAACACCAATTCGAAAGTAAAAAAAGAACAGAAAAAGAAGAACATAATTCCATGGAGGGCGTCGAAAACGACCAAGAACACCAAAACTTGTAATCGTGAATTACAGATGAAAATAATCTCAAAAAACCATAACATACCGATAATTCTCACATCAAAAACGACAAACACGACATAATTTGAGGCCCGCGAACACCACAGTAAACACTGACGCCAAAAAACACGTCCGCCGCTAAAATGCCCACGCCGTCACCTCCGGTGACTACAGATCGCAAAACACATCCAGCTGAGCGCGCGCATGTGCGGAACCCCTTACGTGTCTCCTCTACCAACGAATGGCCCGCAGCATCGCGCCGGAGAACGGCCAGAAGCTCCATGTTGCATCCCCTATTTCTGTCCAACATGGTTTCTTTCATCATTTTATATAAAAAAACAGTTTTCTTTCGAATTTTTTTTCTAACTAGCGGACCGCAGAGACTGAGCGAGTGAACTACATCTGATAAGAAGCGAACTTCTTCGAGATGTTTTGGTTTCTGTTGAATTTTTTTTGTCTCATCTGGACTACATGGTCAATGTTTAGTGAGCTGCATAAAAGGGGCAAATGGGCTGCATTAAAAATTACATTACATCAAAAGAATGTTACCTCCCACCAACATTATTTAGATTTTTGTTAAGAACGAGTGAACCGCACAAAAACACAAAGTATTGCACAATCGAGCCAACCAAGCTGCATGCACTTTCTGTTTTGCGCCACTGTCTATGGTCGCTGATGATGTTCATGGGCACAATACATACATCAATTGTTTTACACAGCCACACACACATACATACACACAAAATAAGCACTAGCATCAAAGTATTGGACTTTTTGTAAGACCAAAGTGCACTGCATTTGCATGTTTTTTAATGCATTTTGTTCAAAATGAAGTGTACTGAAGAGTCCTTCACAGTGGACCTTTTTTAGACCAAAGTGCACTGCATGGTCGAAAAAAATGAACCACAACACCACACGACATGAACAAAATCGCACAAAATTTTCTTAGCTATTTTTTAAGTTTTGTTTCTTTTCACTTTTTTTCTCATTTGTTACGGGCAAACTGCATCGTCTATTTCTTTTTGTGCCACAACCAAGAACAAAGCGAACTTAAAAAATGTGAAACATTTTCTCTTCTGCACATTGAGAGAACTACAAATGGAGCAAACAAAATTCCAAAGCTATGCGCCTGTGGTAATCATGGGCTGCCTGAAAACAAAACGAAAATCCACAACGTGTCATAGCGAAACTGGAAACTGCTTGCAGTTGAGGATGCGCATCCATCAGCAAGCAGGCCACCCCTGTACTGCCTCTGCCTGCCGCTTGTATTAACGCTTGCCTCAGGACGAGCTCAACTGCACCTAGCGTCGTGCTCAACTGTACGCGCATATGTGGACGCCTGACCTCTGCAACACACAATGAACCCCTCATATAAAAACCATCGACATGTGCAGAGTACAAGGGAACTAGCCATGCACACGCTAGTTCGCCAAAAAGCCACCGATGCCGTGGGCCGAACTGCACGCTCCCGTTGGTTGAGCTGCAGTCCCCCGTGGGCAGAGCTGCATGTGTCGTGTGCAGAATCATAGTCGTCGGAAGCCGTCGACGATGTGGGCCAAACTGCACGCCCCCGTTGGCCGAGCTGCACTTCCCCGTGGGCAGAACTACACGCCTGTGTGCAGAGTCGCAGTCGCCGGCTTGGACAGCAACGGTGCTGGTTGGAGCTCTCTCAAGGTTGGATCTGGCACACGAGATCGGGAATGAGACAAGGAAGATGGAACTCCACCTAGCCGGGATGGTCCTGGTGAACCAATCCTCCATCAGCAAGAACGCGACGACGGAGGCGGGGTCCCAGTGCATTGTGTGCTACTCGAAGAAGAAGGGGTCGGGACGGGGTCCGCGGCCGTAAGCCACGGATCGATGCTGGAACCCGCGCGGGAAGGGTCGCCGTTGATGGTCGCGCGAAGGTAGGGGTGCGCCTACGCTGCGGAGAGGAGGAAGTGCGCCTCTGTTTCTTCGGGAGGATCTGGCACTCGAACGAAACTGCAGAAAAAGCTAGTCACAAAGGAGCTTCCAAAAAACATGCTTAAATTCGTCAGGAAATCAAATCTGAAGACCAATGCCTATCTCCACTACCTGCCTCTGTTCCAGGACCTTTTGCTCGTGATGTACTTCCACGGGAGGGAGAGAGAGCTGCAGGTGCCCATACTGTGGACTGCAGTCACGCGTGAAATCCGGGTACTGCCGATTTCCTTGTAGACAAGAAAACTTTCTGCAAACAACAAAACCAAACCGTATCATATGGCGAGTGGTGTAGTGAACATCCCCACAGCTAATGAGTGAAAGTTTCAGTGCTTACTACATGTACGTGTGTGCTCGTGCGATTCACATGGTGTCTCTGGAGACGACACGATCCGGCAGGCTTGCCGCGCTATGGATCCCCTCTCAAAGAAAGAGACAGCGAGGGGAAGGGGCGGTCCATCTCAGAGATCATTGGCATGGGGGCAGGTGAAGCCGCGGCCATCTATGAGCCCACACTAGGATGAGGATGCAACTCGCCCGCTACTTCCCTGCAGCACATATGTGGGTGTCAGGATTTGGAGAGCAACCGCCGTAGTCGCCGGATGGGGCGCCCGCACGACATGGGGGCGGAGCGAGCTGCAGCTTGAAAAAAAACTCACATGAGCGGGCGTGGTGAGCTGCACAGTAGCACTCACCACCCTCATTGTCAACACAGGAGTGCTGCCGAACCTCATCCCACACACCCCCAACGCCATGGCCGCCAGATCCGGAGAAGGGGAAGCCTTGGCGGCCGCCACGTCAGTGCAGCACCCCGCCCTCGCCGGGGGAAGGTTGGTGGGGGAAGCCGCTTGGTTCAGGCATGGAGCAGCGCGTGATGGTCGCATGGCGGGTGGGATCCGGCAATCCGTGGCGGGGTGGGGCTCTGTAACGCCCCGAATTCGATTCGCCAGGTGTCTGCCAGTTATTCGCCGCCGTTTCCATGTCATTTGCTTGCATGTTGCATTTTGTCATGTCATCATATGCATTGCATTGCATACGTGTTCGTCTCATGCATCCGAGCATTTTTCCCGTTGTCCGTTTTGCAATCCGGCGCTCCTATGCCCTCCGGCGTTCCCCTTTTTGTCTCTCGTTGTGAGCGGGTATTAAACGTTCTGGGAATGGCCCGAGGTTTGCCAAGCGGCCTTGGTATACCACCGGTAGACCGCCTGTCAAGTTTTGTGCCATTTGGAGGTCGTTTGGTACTCCAACGGTTAACCGGGTAACCGTAAAAGCCCCCATTCTCTTTGCAGCCCAACACCCTTCCAAAGTGGCCCAAAACCCATCTAACTCCCCTCCATGCTCTCGGTCGTTCGATCACGATCGCGTGGCCGAAAACCGCTCCTCATTTGGACTCTCCTAGCTCCCTCTACCTATATAAACACCCCCCCTCCAAAATTCGCTGTGCAACCCTAGCCTTTTTCCCCTCGCGCCGCCGAACGTTTCTTCCCTGCCGACGGACATGTACGCTTCGTGCCCCGTCCAACCCGAGCTTGCCACGTGGCACTCTCCGCCGCCAGCCACCACGCCCCGCGGCCGCGGCCCGCCGG
>NC_057801.1:311927937-311934612 GCF_018294505.1 Triticum aestivum
GCCGCCTCCTCGCCGGATCCGGCTGGGCCAGCCCCTCTCCGTGCATCCCCGGTCTCCTCCGACCCCGAGCATCTCCGGCTGCCTCCGGCCCCGTCTCCGGCGAGCTTCTCCGGCGAGGTCCGTGGATCGGGATCAGATCCACCACCTCGCCCATCCAAACGCCTTCCCCACGCCCGGATCCCTCCGTCCCGGGTCGAACCCGTCCCGCGTTGACTTTCGCGGAGGTAAAAATTTGCCTAAGTCCCAGATTTGTGTAATTTTTATGCCATGTTCGACCTGACATATCTCTGCATCCGTAGCTCCGTTTCGTGCGTATAATATATCAAATTGTTCGTCTCAACGAGTACATCATTTCATTCCATTGCATCATATTCATTTGAGCTCATCTTGATGCCTGAATCATCGTTGCAAGAGTGCTTCATGATGTTTTCTGCTGTCTGTTAACAGAACGAGCTCTTTTGTCATTTTTGCCATGATTGATGTGTGCTTCCTATGAGGTTGATGTCTTCATGTGTTTTGAACTATGCCATGACATCTTTACAGGGGTGTATGCCATGTATTTTTGTGACCAATGTGGTGACTAGCACAAGAATGCAAACTAGGCATCGTGATGTTGCTGATTTTAGTCCCTGTTCTGCTGTTATTTTGATGCCATGTAAACTTGATGCTACAGAGAGATCCGTGCATATTTTGAGATACTTCAGTAAGGGTGTTTTGAACATAAGGTTGTTCTCTATCCATCCCTGCCCTTGGTTGCAATTATGGAGTAGTCTAGCATGTCATTTTCATGCTCTACTTTTGCTTCAAAATGTTTCCGGGCAGATTGTTTACATGTTATTCAATTTTGCCAAGGTTGTTGCTAGTGTTCCATGCACCCTATGACCTTGCTATTGACATGATTAGCTTCATATACATGTCTTCTTACTGTTTGGTACCTTGTCATGCCATGTATTGCTTTTTGGTGAGTGGTACAAGCTCACCAACATGCCTTCATAATTCTGTTCCTGCCATGTATGAATCTGTATTATAACTTGCCGTGTTTACATGGGTGCCATGATATTTTTCTGTTACTTTTTGGCTTATGGTCAGTAAGGGACTTTTGATCTATGCATTTAGTAGTTTCATGCCATGCCTTTGTTTTCCATGATAAGTTCCTGTAACATGTTGTTTGATAGCTCTAAACATTGCAACCTGATGTTATTTTCTGCAAAGTCTGAAATTGTTATAACTTGCAATCTTACCACGTGTGTTTGAGCATGTTCTAGTGATTTCTGGAGATAGCTCAGTGTTCATGTTTTGTTATGCTTTACCTGTAGATCATGACCATGTCTTTTGTTTTCATGTTGAGATGCTGTAGCCTATTGTTTTGATGCTTGCAATATGCCTAGTTGCTGTTTTGGACAGATTGTTGCTATAACTTGTATAGAGTGTGTGTGTTGAACCGTTGCTCCGTTTTGAGTGTGCTCTATATGAAACTTGCTTGATTTTGCATGTAGTTTCATATTATCATGTTGCATCCATGTTTTGAGATGTTTGCTTGATGTTTGAGTGCATTTTGCATCAATGCCATGTTTAACTTGTTTTGCTCATATCTTCTAGGCCGTAGCTCCGAACTAAATGAACTTTATATGTAACTTGACTGGAACTTCATGTAGATCATCTTGGTGCATCTTAACTTGCTGTTTAACAACTTGAACATAAGGTTTGTTCAGATCTGGACCAATTTCGAAATATGCATATGAGGACTTACCGGAATTGTTATATGTTGTTCCAGCCTCATTTAAACTTGCCTTGATGTGTTGCTCTTGTTTGCATCATCCCTTGCCATGAGTAGATTCATGTAGTCTTGTAATGCATGCTTGTTGTGCATCATGTCTTGTTCATGTGTGGTGTGTTTACTATGTTGTGTGCTTCTTCTCAATAGTTCCCGTTTCGTTGCGATCGTGAGGATTTGTTCGTCTACGCTTGGTTCGTCTTCGTGGCTTCATCTTCTTCATGGACTCGTTCTTCTTCCTTGCGGGATTTCAGGCAAGATGACCGCTACCCTGGATCTCACTACTATCATTGCTATGCTAGTTGCTTCGTTCTATCGCTTTGCTGCGCTACCTATCACCTGTTTATCAAGCATCCCAAATTGCCATGAACCTATAACCTTTGACACCTTTTCCTATGCAAACCGTTGCTTGGCTATGTTACCGCTTTGCTCAGCCCCCTTACAGTGTTGCTAGTTGCAGGTGAAGTTGAAGATTGCTCCATGGTGGACAGGATTTTGGTTGGGATATCACGATATCTCTTATATTATTAATGCATCTATATACTTGGTAAAGGGTGGAAGGCTCGGCCTTTTGCCTAGTGTTTTGTTCCACTCTTGCCGCCCTAGTTTCCGTCATACCGGTGTTATGTTCCCGGATTTTGCGTTCCTTATGCGGTTGGGTGATTTATGGGACCCCCATGACAGTTTGCTTTGAATAAAACTCCTCCAGCAAGGCCCAACCTAGGTTTTACCATTTCCCTCACCACCACCTACTTTTCCCTTGGGAGTCGCTCTCTCCAGGGTCATCTTTATTATAGCCCCCCCGGGCCAGTGCTTGTCTAAGTGTTGGTCTGAACCAGAGCCACTTCCAGTGCCACCTCGGGGAAACTCGAGGTCTGGTTTTAGTTGTACGTAGTGTTCATCCGGTGTTGCCCTGAGAACGAGATATGTGCAGCTCCTATCGGGATTGTCGGTGTATCGGGCGGTCTTGCTGGTCTTGTTTTACCATTGTCGAAATGTCTTGTAAACCGGGATTCCGGGTCTGATCGGGTCTTCCTGGGAGAAGGTATATCCTTCGTTGATCGCGAGAGCTTATCATGGGCTAAGTTGGGACACCCCTGCAGGGTATAATCTTTCGAAAGCCGTGCCTGCGGTTATAGGAAGATGGGAATTTGTTCATTTACGGTTGTAGATAACTTGACACCAGATCCAAATTAAAACGCATCAACCGTGTGTGTAGCCGTGATGGTCTCTTTTCGGCGGAGTCTGGGAAGTGAACACGGTTTCTGGGTTATGTTTGACGTAAGTAGGAGTTCAGGATCACTTCTTGATCATTGCTAGTTTCACGTCCATTCCGCTTGATCTCTTCCCGCTCTTATTTGCGTATGTTAGCCACCATATATGCTTAGTCGCTGCTACAACCTCACCACTTTACCCCTTCCTTTCCCTTTAAGCTTTGCTAGTCTTGATACCCATGGTAATGGGATTGCTGAGTCCTCGTGGCTCACAGATTACTACAACAATAGTTGCAGGTACAGGTTTTGCGATGATCATGACGCGAGAGCGATGTTACTTGTTTGGAGTTCTTCTTCTGCTTCTTTGATCAGGGGATAGGTTCTAGGTCGGCAGCCTGGGCTAGCAGGGTGGATGTCGTTTGAGTTTCTGTTTGTGTTTCATCCGTAGTCGGATGATGCTCTGATGTATTGTGATGTTGTATTCGTGTGACATTGTATGCCTCTTGTATGTATCCCCATCTATTTTGTAATGTTGATGTAATGATATCCACGTTGCAAAAGCGTTTCAAGTTCCTTTTGGATAGGGTCACATATTGGGCGTGACAAGTTGGTATCAGAGCCTCGACCGACCCTAGGAGCCCCCTTGATTGATTGGTAGTTTGGCCGTTGTTGAGTCTAGAAGAAAACTATTTTTCGAAGTCTAGTTATATCGGAGAGTAGGAATTCTTTTTACTCCTCAACCCCTTCGTCGCTCTGGTCAGGAATCTTGACATAGGTGTTTTGAATTACTTCTCTTCCCCTTTCAAATTTTTCTTTAGGTTCACGCAGTTGGTTTTTCGATCGTTGGTTCTCAGCTCTTTTCATCCGGTGCATTTCTCGTCAAGTTGACTCGAGCCTCTTCATCATTATCAAGTTCAATCCTCAGTTGTTTTATTTTCCCACCCGCCCACCCTTCTTCTTCTCGGAACCGGAGTCCGTAATCGAGTATCCATCCTACTCATGCGAAGTCTTTGCCTTCTTTCCCCAATGATTTCAACCGGTGTTTTCTCTTCAAGATATTCGTCGGTTTCCCCTTCCAAGTTGCCTTTGTTTTCCCGCCCTCCCACCCTTTTTCTTCCCAGAGTCTGACTCTCTCTCGACCATCTATTTCATTCGTGTGGCGCCTCTTAAGTCTTCCCTCAATCTTTTCAACCGGTGAATTCTCGTCTCGTTCATCATTCTTCATCTTTTTCTTCTCCGGTGGTTTCAATTCCATTTTCGATAGTGATTATATTCTTTCCCTCAGCTCAAGTGCCTTCCCTGCTCGTTTGTCTCTCGCCAGTTTATCCTCCCGGAGTCCTCAAGACATCTCAGGAGATTCGTCTGTGTTCTAATTAATTCGAGGTTGTCACCTCATTCAAACATTTCAATTGTTCCGGTGCATCATTTATCTGTTCAACAATCCTTTTCAACGGTGTTATCTCTTTAGTGGGCCCTAACCCACAGGTCTTTTCCCAGGATCTTACCTGACTCTTCTAATTCCCCCGGAGTGATTCTCGATTCTTTTAGGTGTGACGTAAGAATGGATCCCATTAGTGTCATGCCTTCTCCAAGATCTCGTTCAAATTCTTGTCATTGTTGGCTCAACCTCTTTGCTTTTCATTCTACCGGAGTACCTCAGTTATTTTGGTGTTGTTTCTCGTCGGCATTTGAAGATCGAAGAAGAGTTTTTCCTCTAAATTTTGCCCGTTCTCCCAAAGATTCGTGGTTCTAGCTTCATGTTATCAGTCTCGAATTATTCCATTTGTCAGATATTTTCTCACCCATCCGGAGTATGTCAGGAGTTGTTTTTCGGAGGCCATCGTTCCAGAAGAATTCTTCGTCCTCAGATTTCAGCTACCGTTATCCAATTGTCCCGGTGCTTCGTTCAAGTGTTCTTTAATCAGCTCATTATCTCTTCGTTCTTTTGCATCTAAATCCCCTCAAGCTTATTTGTTCTTCTAATTCTTCCCGGTGATTCATTCTCTTTCGTCAATCAATTTTTGAATTCTTACGGTGGTTCGTTCAAGATTCTTTTTCCTTGATCATCATTTTTATTCATTCGTTCTTTCAATCATACCGGTGGTTCAAGAAGACTCTCTCAAGTTTGGTGCTATCCCTTCTCAAGTTTGCGATATGTTCCTTCTCAATCTTTTCAAGAAGAATAAGTAGTATGCAAAATCCATTGTTGGTCATCAATTTAATTTGATGAAGGATAAGCATACAATAAATCTTATTCGTATTTCACCCGAGTGAGTAATCCTTTCCTTCGGAGTTTATTCTTGAGGAGAAAATTCTAGTTCCAGGTGCTTTCATCTTTTCTTTTCCGGAGTTCAAATTTCCTCGGCCATCTCGTTGGAACCTCCATCTAAATCATCGCAAGGCTCATCTTATTCTTTCATCCTTCATTCTATCTCATCATCCTTTTGTTACCGGAGTTCTTCATGGTGGTTCTTCATGATTTAGTCTTTTCTTCAAGAGTTCATCAAGATTCTTGTCGGTGGAGTTCAAGCATCTTTTCTTCTCGCGTCTCGAAGTGCAATTAATTCTCTGTATTCTTTGAAGTGGAGTTTTGCATTCCTTCGTTCCTCTCAGCTATTTAATCTTTTCCGCTTGTGGTCGTTATCAGCTCATAAATTTTGAGATGTTTTTCATAAGTCCACAACAAGCTTATTCTTTCGTTGTTGATTTTCTCAACAACTCCGTTCAACCTTTCCTTCTAAGTTCTTTTCATTCAATTCTTTCAATTCTTTCCGGAGGTTTTGTGTCATGTCTTCATCAAGTGCCGTTCCATCTTCTGAAGTTTGTGTTCCATTCCTTCCATTTTCAGCCAGAGTGCTGCATAAATCTTTTCAGTCTTATTTGTTTCTTATCTTGTTCTAACCGGAGTTGTTTCATAGTCTATCTGATTCCGTGAGCTTTCGATTCTCGTCATTCTCGTCGTTCCTTTCTTTTTCTCGAGTGATCTCGATTCTTTGCGTCTTCTCGAGTTCTTGTTTCACCTCATCCATTTTTCCATTTTTCTCTTCCGTCTCGGTCCTAAGATCTCGGGACGAGATCTCTTGTTAGTGGAGGAGTGTTGTAACGCCCCGGATTCAATGCGCCAGGTGTCTGCCAGTTATTCGCCGCCTTTGCCATGTCATTTGCTTGCGTGTTGCATTTTGTCATGTCATCATATGCATTGCATTGCATACGTGTTCGTCTCATGCATCCGAGCATTTTCCCCGTTGTCCGTTTTGCAATCCGGCAATCCTATGCCCTCCGGCATTCCCCTTTTTGTCTCTCGTTGTGAGCGGGTGTTAAACGTTCTCGGAATGGCCCGAGGTTTGCCAAGAGGCCTTGGTATACCACCGGTAGACCGCCTGTCAAGTTTCGTGCCATTTGGAGGTCGTTTGGTACTCCAACGATTAACCGGGTAACCGTAAAAGCCCCCATTCTCTATGCAGCCCAACACCCTTCCAAAGTGGCCCAAACGCCATCTAACTCCCCTCCATGCTCTCGGTCATTTGATCACGATCGCGTGGCCGAAAACCGCTCTTCATTTGGACTCTCCTAGCTCCCTCTACCTATATAAACACCTCCCCCTCCGAAATTCGCGGTGCAACCCTAGCCTTTTTTCCCTCGCGCCGCCGGACGTTTCTTCCTCACCGACGGACATGTCTGCTTCGT
>NC_057801.1:311935076-311938849 GCF_018294505.1 Triticum aestivum
GGCCGCCTCCGCGCCGGATCCGGCCGGATGTGGCCAGGCCAGCCCCTCCCCGTGGATCCCCGATCTCCTTCGAACCCGAGCATCTCCGGCCGCCTCCGGCCCCGTCTCCGGCGAGCTTCTCCGGGGAGGTCCGTGGATCAGCATCAGATCCACCACCTCGCCCATCCAAACGCCTTCCCCACGCCCGGATCCCTCCGTCCCGGGTCGAACCCGTCCCGCGTTGACTTTCGCGGAGGTAAAAACTTGCCCAAGTCCCAGATTTGTGTAATTTTCGTGCCATGTTCGACCTGCCATATCTCTGCATCCGTAGCTCCGTTCCGTGGGTGTAATATGTCAAATTGTTCGTCTCAACGAGTACATCATTTCTTTCCATTGCATCATATTCATTTGAGCTCATCTTGATGCCTGAATCATTGTTGCAAGAGTGCTTCATGATGTTTTCTGCTGTCTGTTTACAGAACGAGCTCTTTTGTCATTTTTGCCATGATTGATGTGTGCATCCTATGAGGTTGATGTCTTCATGTGTTTTGAACTATGCCATGCCATCTTTACAGGGGTGAATGCCATGTATTTTTGTGACCAATGTGGTGACTAGCACAAGAATGCAAACTAGGCATCGTGATGTTGCTGATTTTAGTCCCTGTTCTGCTGTTATTTTGATGCCATGTAAACTTGATGCTACAGAGAGATCCGTGCATATTTTGAGATACTTCAGTAAGGGTGTTTTGAACATAAGGTTGTTCTCTATCCATCCCTGCCCTTGGTTGCAATTATGGAGTAGTCTAGCATGTCATTTTCATGCTCTAGTTTTGCTTCAAAATGTTTCCGGGCAGATTGTTTACATGTTATTCAATTTTGCCAAGGTTGTTGCTAGTGTTCCATGCACCCTATGACCTTGGTATTGACATGATTAGCTTCATATACATGTCTTCTTACTGTTTGGTACCTTGTCATGCCATATATTGCTCTGTGGTGAGTGGTACAAGCTCACAACATGCCTTCATAATTCTGTTCCTGCCATGTATGAATCTGTATTATAACTTGCCGTGTTTACATGGGTGCCATGATATTTTTCTGTTACTTTTTGGCTTATGGTCAGTAAGGGACTTTTAATCTATGCATTTAGTAGTTTCATGCCATGCCTTTGTTTTCCATGATAAGTTCCTGTAACATGTTGTTTGATAGCTCTAAACATTGCAACCTGATGTTATTTTCTGCAAAGTCTGAAATTGTTATAACTTGCAATCTTACCACGTGTGTTTGAGCATGTTCTAGTGATTTCTGGAGATAGCTCAGTGTTCATGTTTTGTTATGCTTTACCTGTAGATCATGTCCATGTCTTTTGTTTTCATGTTGAGATGCTGTAGCCTATTGTTTTGATGCTTGCAATATGCCTAGTTGTTGTTTTGGACAGATTGTTGCTATAAGTTGTATAGAGTGTGTGTGTTGAACCGTTGCTCCGTTTTGAGTGTGCTCTATATGAAACTTGCTTGATTTTGCATGTAGTTTCATATTATCATGTTGAATCCATATTTTGAGATGTTTGCTTGATGTTTGAGTGCATTTTGCATCAATGCCATGTTTAACTTGTTTTGCTCATATCTTCTAGGTCGTAGCTCCGAACTAAATGAACTTTATATGTAACTTGACTGGAATTTCGTGTAGATCATCTTGGTGCATCTTAACTTGCTGTTTAACAACTTGAACATAAGGTTTGTTCAGATCTGGACCAATTTCGAAATATGCATATGAGGACTTACCGGAATTGTTATATGTTGTTCCCGGCCTCATTTAAACTTGCCTTGATGTGTTGCTCTTGTTTGCATCATCCCTTGCCATGAGTAGATTCATGTAGTCTTGTCATGCATCATGCTTGTTGTGCATCATGCCTTGTTCATGTGTGGTGTGTTTACTATGTTGTGTGCTTCTTCTCGATAGTTCCCGTTTCGTTGCGATCGTGAGGATTCGTTCGTCTACGCTTGGTTCGTCTTCGTGGCTTCATCTTCTTCATGGACTTGTTCTTCTTCCTTGCGGGATTTCAGGCAAGATGACCGCTACCCTGGATCTCACTACTATCATTGCTATGCTAGTTGCTTCGTTCTATCGCTTTGCTGCGCTACCTATCACCTGTTTATCAAGCATCCCAAATTGCCATGAACCTCTAACCTTTGACACCTTTTCCAATGCAAACCGTTGCTTGGCTATGTTACCGCTTTGCTCAGCCCCTCTTATAGCGTTGCTAGTTATAGGTGAAGTTGAAGATTTCTCCATGGTGGACAGGATTTTGGTTGGGATATCACAATATCTCTTATATTATTAATGCATGTATATACTTGGTAAAGCGTGGAAGGCTTGGCCTTTTGCCTAGTGTTTTGTTCCACTCTTGCCTCCCTAGTTTCCGTCATACCGGTGTTATGTTCCCAGATTTTGCGTTCCTTACGCGGTCGGGTGATTTTTGGGACCCCCTTGACAGTTCGCTTTGAATAAAACTCCTCCAGCAAGGCCCAACCTTGGTTTTACCATTTGCCTCACCACCACCTACTTTTCCCTTGGGAGTCGCTCTCTCGAGGGTCATCTTTATTATAGCCCCCCCGGGCCAGTGCTTGTCTAAGTGTTGGTCCGAACCAGAGCCACTTGCAGCGCCACCTCGGGGAAACTCGAGGTCTGGTTTTAGTTGTACGTAGTGTTCATCCGGTGTTGCCCTGAGAACAAGATATGTGCAGCTCCTATCGGGATTGTCGGCGCATCGGGCGGTCTTGCTTGTCTTGTTTTACCATTGTCGAAATGTCTTGTAAACCGGGATTCCGATTCTGATCGGGTCTTCCTAGGAGAAGGTATATCCTTCGTTGATCACGAGAGCTTATCATGGGCTAAGTTGGGACACCCCTGCAGGGTATAATCTTTCGAAAGCCGTGCCTGCGGTTATAGGAAGATGGAAAGTTGTTAATGTCCGGTTGTAGATAACTTGACACCAGATCCGAATTAAAACGCATCAACCATGTGTGTAGCCGTGATGGTCTCTTTTCGGCGGAGTCCGGGAAGTGAACACGGTTTCTGGGTTATGTTTGACGTAAGTAGGAGTTCAGGATCACTTCTTGATCATTGCTAGTTTCACGTCCGCTCCGCTTGATCTCTTCTCGCTCTTATTTGCGTATGTTAGCCACCATATATGCTTAGTCGCTGCTGCAACCTCACCACTTTACCCCTTCCTTTCCCTTTAAGCTTTGCTAGTCTTGATACCCATGGTAATGGGATTGCTAAGTCCTCGTGGCTCACAGATTACTACAACAACAGTAGCAGGTACAGGTTTTGCGATGATCATGACGCGAGAGCGATGTTACTTGTTTGGAGTTCTTCTTCTGCTTCTTTGATCAGGGGATAGGTTCCAGGTCGGCAGCCTAGGCTAGCAGGGTGGATGTTGTTTGAGTTTCTGTTTGTGTTTCATCCGTAGTCGGATGATGCTCTGATGTATTGTGATGTTGTATTCGTGTGACATTGTATGCCTCTTGTATGTATCCCCATCTATTATGTAATGTTGATGTAATGATATCCACCTTGCAAAAGTGTTTCAATATGCGGGTCTATCCTTGGTGGGACCTTCGAGTTCCTTTTGGATAGGGTCGCATATTGGGCGTGACAGGCTCCGCCCGGGGGCTTGGTGGATGAGAAGAGGCGGCATCGGCCGGAGGGAGAGAGGAGGCCGGTCGGCGGGGAGGCGAGCGGGCGCCGCGGCCGATCCGGTGCTGGTGGATCCGTAACGGCGCAGGGCGGCC
>NC_057801.1:312239124-312373078 GCF_018294505.1 Triticum aestivum
ATCATTTGCATAGATGAAACAACTAATCACTTATCACTTGTGCCATTCAACCAATCAATATACTACACGGATCTAACGAAACATACTTACATTTCATGGATTGGGAGAACATAACCATAGGATTTCTATTCCAAAAATAGGGAGGAAGGAGTAACCAGAGAAACCCTAGGATCTATTTGACACATAAATGTGGTATAGATGAGTAACTGGTTGTCCGTCGTCATGGGAGTCGTTGCCGGGGTCGTCGCCCGAGTCATCACTAGACTCGGTGTGGACCTCCGGCTCCGGCTGTGAAAGCACGATGCCGTCGACTATGTCAGGGTGCAGCGATACCTCGCCGGCGGTGACGGCAACCTCTGCCTCCATCACCACGCCGTGCTCCGGTGCTTCAGCATCCCCGGCGTTGCCCTTCCCTCCGATGGGGCGCTTCGGTGGCATCCCCATACACTGACGACTTTGAGGACTGAGAGCAGTGTCAGGATGCAAGCGGAGAGAGACGATTGTGTGTGTGGCCAGGATAGGGGGTGCAGCCGCTCGGGTATGCCATTAATATGGAGTACTGGGAGAGAGGTGGGCGGCAATCAAACTACTGGCTCGCCTCCGGTGAGCCTGCGCACCGGACTGCTCGCATGCCTATCATTGTTTCACATAGCTACTCGCACACCTCCCGATGAAACTGTGCTGCGAGCACGCCTCCCGTCAATTCACACAGCTGCACGCATGTGTCCCGGTTTGCCTACGCGGCGGACAGCTTGCATGCGTCCCGTCAACTAACTCCTTCTCGCATGACACCGGGTCGCGTGGCGGCACGTATTGTTCTTCTATTTGGATGAGTAATGTGGCCGCTTTATTGCTTAGCCAAAGCATGGCATGCATCCATTTGTTGGTCTAACGCTCACAGTTCAAATAAATAATCCGTTTGTGATATTGGTCCCAATTATTAATAATCTCCCATTTGTAAGAAGATAAGGGTTACATCAAAACTAGTCTCAGATTTGACAAAAAAGTAAAATGCCACTTTGTATTAGTATCCATATGACAACGTGATAAGTTTCATGAATTTCAAATAAGTTATGGATGTACTAGAATTTAAAAATCAAGATTCTCGATGTTTGAAATTTCTTGCAGGGGGAGTAAACATGCACCCAGTGAGACACATCTGTTTTTGCAATCCATTTAGGTGCACTATCACATGTGCATGTAGCTCCAATTTGATCTTTGCACATTATACCCCTAGAAAATCAATCAATGTACCAAAACGTCTTAATGATCTCTTTTTTTTCAAAGTCAAAACGTCCCTCCTTTGGGAACATATGTTCACCGTGGGATAATTTAACATGCATCGTAGTTGCGGTGGATCCGCGGTGTGTGTGTGTGTGCGCGCGTCTGGGGGTGGGGGTGGCTGGCAGTACACTACGAGTCGTGAGCCACCGTGTGGGTTGACCGTTTTGTGAGGCAGGTGGTACAGCAGAGTCGTGAATTCGTTATTTAAAACATTACACAACCCTTTCATACATACATGTTTTGGCCACATGCAGTCGATGGTTGTCCTACACGACACTCACTCGTGTTTGACGCTTTCTATGGGCCCGCGAGGTCATCATCCATAACTTTGACCAACAGCCGGCAGAGAGGTTAATTTGACCACAAAAGTAGAATCTTTTTTGTTTGTGTTATGGTGGGAGTATATAGTATGCGTCGAAGAGGTGGGAGGGGACTAGCATATATACTATACGTACGCGTCCGTGAACAAGTACACCTCACTCAGTGTCGGGACTTTCCGGTTTCCGAGGCACGTGCCACATCAAAGTTGTGAAATTGGCTATTCAAACATTAGACAACACCTCTTTGGCCCACATGCATGTAGGTGGTGGGTATCCTAGAACACTCACGTGTGATGCTTCCATCATTGGGCTCGCAAGGCCATCGTCCATGCATGCATCACTTTGACCTACATCAAGAGAGGTCAATTAATTTCACCATCAAGAAGGATTCTTTTTGGGTTGTATTATGGTAGGAGCATATAGTATGCGTCGAAGAGGGGAAAGGGGACCATCATATGTAGTATGCTTAATGAACCTCGCTCTATGTGGGGACATTATGGTTTTTGAGGCATGTGCCACATCAAAGTTGTGCATTTTGGGTATTCAACATATGTTTGGCCCACATGCATAGCGATGGTGGTTGTCCTCTCGCACCCACTTAAGTGGTTAGCAGCGATATCGAAGCTTTCCATCTGTGGGCCTGCTTGGTCCATCACTACTTTGCCTGACAATGAGAGAGGTTAATTTGACTTAGGAGGTTTTTTTGTAATACAGTATATATAGGTCATGCTCTGGGATGACATGTTACAGTTTGAGCACACACATGTGTACGCATGAATCCCTCCCATTGAGTCGAAGGGGCTAGTACCACGACACGTCATGAACCGATCTCACTTTGTGTGGGGACTGTACGATTTCGATGCACGCGCCACATGAATGTTGTGAAATGGTATTCAAACATGCATGAATGCATGATCTCCATACATATGCATGTAATGGTTTTCTTCGAACGGTACACTCGCTCGCGTGGTTATCGGCGAAAAGCCTATATATTCGTGAGACCGCGTGGACATCCATGATCACCTTGACCGACAACAAGATAGGACACCACAGTGGATTCTTACTTTGGTTTGTGTTATCGTAGTATAGGTCATGGTGAGATTCAGACCTAATCAAGTTTCAGCGCATACTATGCACGCATGCATGCACAAATCCCCATCATCGGCTTGAAGTGTGGTGTGACATACATATGCATAGTCAACTAAACCTCGCTCAGTGTGTGGATTTCTGGTTCGAAAGCACGGTGCCACATCAAAGTTGTTCCATTGTGTATTCAAACACACCTCTCCATACATATGTTTGGGCCACACGTAGGCAGTGGTTGTCTTCGGGGACTAGCTACTTGTGTGATTATTGGCGAGCTAGCCCATCTCCAGGGTCGCATGGACGACCATCACCTTGAGAGGTTGTACAACCAAGGTGGATTATTCTTGGTTTGTTTCACGATCCATCTTGGTGATATGCCCTCTCCAGCCCTTCGACTGAAAGTGTGTGTGTGTGGGGGAGGGATTGCTACTTCGCACTTTGCTACGTGAACCTCCGTGGGGGCGGCATGCATTCATAGCTTAGGATTCCTCTCCTTCTGACATGAGGTGGGGGGCAAGTAATACCGTGCGCTTTGAGAGATAGGTGCCACATCGAAGTTGCATTTGGGATTTGAACATCAAACCACCCTTTTCATACGTATATTTGGTCCACATGCAAGTGTGTTCGTGTTCTGTCCCTCTCCCACGTCATTTTCACAAAATTTATGAATATTAGACAAGTCGGATGATGCAACAGACACGGTTCACTCACACTAACCGTGTGCCACGCTGGTGCCCCTGTCACACACATCTGCACAGTACACTGGGCTCCACGAGGCTTCCCCTCTCAAAAATATCTACCTGCCTGTAGTTTTTTCTGTTTGATTACACACGGTTATTATGTTTCGATGGTGTGTGATGTTTCTTGTTCCCTCTCCTACCTGCATCCTTCAAAATATCTGCCTTCCTCAAGGGTTTTTCTGTTACATAACAGACGGTTTATATTTTCGGACCATGTGCGATGCACCGTCATCCAAATTTTCAATAGCCCCAGCATTTGACTCCCGCATAGTAAAATTTTCAGTAGCCAAGTCATTTCCTCAAACACACCCCACCCCTTCCACACACACACACACACACCAAAACCTCCTTGAGCGCGCGTGCGCAAACACACACACACACACACACACACACACACACACACACACACACCCTCCCTCGCTTGATACCCTAGCAAGGTCACCACCGCGATGCCGCAAGGCCTCCGTTGTCAACATCTGCCGGTTTGCCCATGCAACTTACCCACCGATCTCCTTACCCATGTCGCCCTGAGTTTCTTAGATTACGCCTGCCAAACACCCGCTTTCCCACAGATCCCCATCCCCATCCCCCACTCTAGAGCATTGCAGCCTAAGCCGAACTATGCTTCCCGAGGAGCGACTGGCCCAAACAAGGTGTATGGCGGTCTCTTCGCCCGACGTTGCCGAGGTGGCCGCCGAGGAAGCTGACGATCATTACTAGCCGCAGGTACTCAATAAGCGGGCTAGAGTATGCCGGTATGTCGCGGACACCGGCTATGACATCGAGGCCATTGACAGCGACAGCCTTATGCGGGCTATGTGACAGTTTTAGTGGCCCACCCCCAACCCCTCGGGTTCAACCACCATCAATCTCATCCATGGCCCCGCCACTAATCTCCTCTGGCTCGCTGTCAAGAATTTGCCATCCTACATCACCATCGAGCCCCTTTCTCATTTCCGAAGGACACGTTCTGTGACGCTGGCTTGGGATCCACAGCTTCCAAATCAGACCTCATCGACGGCGACCACGAGGAGGGCACCCTCTCGGGCTCTTCCAAGAGGAAAGAGCACATCTTCTCTTCCAAGAGAAAGAACCCGCCTGCGATCTCAGCGAGGAAACCCTACATCCGTGCTCTTCCAAGGGGAAGGAGCCCATCTTCGACAACATGGAGCGCATCTAGGGTCCATGCTCTTCCCATGGGAACGAGCCCATCTGTGAAAAGTGAGCAAACCCATGATTTGTTTTGTCGTGCCTCTTCATAGGGGGGAACCCATGTTTTGTTTTGTCGACTCCCTTTTATAGTGTACTGAGAATATGTCCAGCTTTAATTGCTATTTTGGTTGTTTGTAGTATGCCTTGTTTATTTTACTTGTTCACAATGTAATGCTCTATATGTGCAACTATTTACTGTGCAGTACATTTCATCAATCAAATTTTACACATACCGATAGGAATGCGTATATTTGCTTGTTATTAAGCCTGTTATTGCTAGCATATGCCTCTTTTAAAGTTTTTTGATTGTTCGATTCTTTGTAGTTAGCATATGTCCAGTTTCAAATGCTACCTTTGGTTGTTCGTAGTATGCCTTGTTTATTCCAGTTATTGACAATGTAATGTTCTATATGTGCAAGTACGAACTATGCACTTCAATTTCATCAATACCAGTTTCAACAATACCACTATGAATGACTATATTTGGTTGCTGCATCTTGTAGTCAACACGCCTTTCCATTTTTATTTAACAATAACTAGTCGACGTAGACCGGCACAATACCAGTTTGAATGACTATGTTTGTTTGTGGTTATATGTTAGGCCTATTGCAGTTAACACACCTTTCCAATTGTTTTGCTTTACTAGCGTGCGTAAACCTGCACACTGAAGCTATCTTTTGGAGATTATTTTGTCTGCCATGGATATATTTGGTTGATGTTTGGCATGTTGTGCTTAGCATGCCTCTCGATGTACTTACACAGGACAATTTTGATAATGATTGAGGTTTTCCATTGAGGTTAGTTTCATTCCATGGCTTATATATACACACTATTCAAGATATTGGTAGCTGGTACCATGTAGGCCGGGGGCTGATAAGGGACTAATCGGTGAACCGGACTTTAAACTGAATATATCTGTAATCCATTTATCATTAGGTTAACTAGGGCCATATGTAATATATCTGAGGGTACATATCAACATGCATTGTACTTAATGTCTAAATATGCAATCCTAGGCTACATAGCAACAAGGAAGAGTGTTACCTTAATATTCTGATGATGTCTAGATATACATAGAAGAAAAGCAACAACAATAACAACAACAACACAACCCTGTTTGGATACTCAACTTAGCTAGAGGTTAGAGTTAGTTTCTAGCTCATGACTAACCCTAAACTAACTCCATCCAAAGAGGTTTTTGGATGCAGGGTTAGATTGATAATAAATGCACTAGGAGAACTAGCTCCAATTAGCACCTCTTGGGTGGGATATGTTTTTGGGTGGGTTAGATGTAACTAGCTCAAACTAGCCCACATGTTTGGATACACTTTAGGGCTATTTGAGCCCAAAGTAGCACAAACTAGCTCTAACCCATGGATACATCAGTAGTAATCAACCAATAATTTGTAATTGCAATAAACTCCTTCTGGCCCATAATATAAGATGTTAATTCATCTAATATGCGAGTATATTGGATGTTATAAGATATTATAAAAGAGTGGTGTACTACATCATTGTGCAATTGTTGTTTAGCTTCTAATATTAACTTGGTGCTTTTAGGTACATATGTCATTGGTAAAGATCCACGCTTCGACCCTTTCTACGTACGGGGCAATGAGATATCGATGAACCAACATCAAGTGAGGAAACTGATAAAGATTGTTAGTAAAATGGGTCAAAAGATGGAAATTAAACTATTCGTTTACACTCTATCCAAGACAACAACAAACTGCAGGATGGTAATTAAGAACTCTGCAGCCTTCCTTTTACTGCCCATAATGAGTTGTGTTAGATGACAATGTCTGAATCTTTTTCCTTAGTAGTTCTTTGTTGTGTTGGATAAAGTGTAAATGTCCCAGGTGATGGCCCGAACTATATCTTGCATACAGTTCAAGCGATTTTGTGTACAGTTCGCGCGATTTAGATGCAATTATACTATTCCTTTTTACCGCGCGATCTTGCCTACCCCAGGTCCCAATGAGTTCATGGTGCTATGGGAGATTAAGCTGCCACTTAAGGTATGTATCTTCTTGTGGCAATGGGTGCGTGGCCGCTTGCCCTCGGGCACAGAGGTCCATAAGTGTTATGGCCCGCGTGATGGCCTCTGTTCCTTATGTGACATGCCAGAATATTCCAACCATATCTTTGTCTGATGCTCGGCGACACGTTTCCTATGGAGCTGCTTCCGTGAGGTGGTTGGTGGGGCATGGTGTCATGATAATCTCCCAGACTTGTTTAGGGAGATCCTCTATCCCCCCCTTATTAGTAGGCCTTCCCTCTGGGTGGCTATGGGTGCCCTAGCATGGACCCTTTGGAATTGTCGCAATAAATTGGTGATAGAGCATGTGATCCTTGCCGTGTGAATGACTCCATCTTGAAATTGGGTGGATTCCTACAGCTCTAGAGACCTCTTAGCAAGTGGCGTGACAGTGGCTTCATCGACTCCATCATTGCAGGTCTTCACTCTTCGACTGCAGCAATGTCCCCGCCTCCACCGCCACCACCGCCGAGCCTGATTAGAGTCGCTTTTCTCATGCTTTGGGGGCTTTTTTGGCTGTGCCCCTGGACGGACCTTGTTTATTTTAGTTTGTTGTGTCCTTTGAACTGGTACTCTAATGTGTTGGATGCTTGGTGGTATGCTTTATAAAATAAAGCGGGGGGGGGGCTTTTTTGAAACAATGTCCGAATCTTTTTCCTTTGTAGTGGTTCCCAAAGCAGTTTACTCAAGACTACCTCTCAAACTACATGATTGGTAGGCATGGGAAGGTTAAAGTATTTCTACCAGAAGACGATGATTATCTAGATGTTTTCATGAAGACCACGAAGGATGGGCGGTCGGCCATCACAAGGGGTTGGACTAGAGTCCTGTGTGCCTTTTGCATGGAGGAGGGCACAATATGGGCATTCCGCTTCACCTTATTCAGCAACCAGAATGTTTTCACCTCTTTCTTTACCGTCTTTAATAGTACAAGTATACAACTGTGGTTCATCATTATTTATTTGGTTCTTATGTAATTCTTGAACATATGTACCTTTGAATCGAATAATGCATTGGTTGTTTTAACCTGATTGATATGAATAAAACTATATCATACATTCAAATTCAAATCTGGTACAATTTGAAATAGAAGCAATTAAATTACGGTGAAATTAGGCTCTACAGGTCGTTACCGTGCACAGGTTGGTAAAACACAAATGTTAGAAACATGTGCCAGCATGCACACAGTTGTCGTTTGCAAAGCGGGTGCGAAGTCAAACAATATCACAAATGGTGCTGGAAAACTAAACGTTTGTGATTGTTCCCTTATCATACATGATTTACAACCATGAATTGTTTCTGATTTGGTATACATCATAAACATTGCACCACAGAATAGCGTGTGCGATAGTTGTCATGTACGAAGATGTTATGATGGTCCGACATTCTGTAATCCTGTCCCACACTCATACGACGATTTGCTAATCTTCTTAATTAGTTATTGCATATGGTTTGGGAAAAGTGAATATGTGTGATTGTCTGCTTATCATACACGTTCTATAATAGTGAACCATTTGTGATGGGCCGTGCATTGTAAACGTAGCACCACAGAATACCGACTGTGATGGCAGTGTGAGCACAAATGAGCTGCAAAGATGCAACGTATGGGTGGCTCCCTATCCCTGACGATTTCTATATCATGTGGGAAGGACCCCCCCTATTGCAGTCACTCACTTGGCGACAGTTCCAAATGTCGTCGCGGAAAGGGGTTAAAAACTGTTTGTATAGCACCTCGTTGTACAAGTGACCCCATTGTCACCACACATATCCACATGCAAGACATACACTGGTATGCGTTGGTGCTATACAGACGGTTTTAAACCCCTTTCCGCAATGACATTTGGAACTGTCACCTAGTGAGAGTGGGCGATTAGGCGGTCCTTCCGGCACGACCCAGAAATCATCGGGGATAGGGACCCTACAGTACTCCTTTTCATTTGTGGCTGCATTCCATCGCAGTTGGTATTCTGTGGTGCTACGTTTACGATGCCCGGCCCGTCACAAACGGTTCACTATTATAGAATGTGTATGATAAGGATACAATCACACACATTCACTTTTCACAAACCGTATGCGATAACTAATTAAGAAGATTAGCTAATCGTCGTACGAGTGTCGGATAGGATTACGAAATGTCGAACCATCATAACATCGTTGTACACAACAACTATGTCACATGTTATTCTGTGGTGCAACATTTACACTACATACTTCATCAGAAACAGTTCATGGTTGCGAATCATGTACGATAAGGCAACTATCGCACACCCTATTATGTGGTGCAACATTTACAATGCATACTTCATCAAAAACAATTCATGGTTGCGAATCGTGTACGATAAGGAAACTATCGCAAATGGTTAGTTTGCCAGCACCGTTTGTGATATTGTCTGACATTGCACACGCTTTGCAAACGGCAACTGTGTGCACACTTGTGCACGTTTCCTCTCTGTGAACCATCTCGCATTATGGTGTATATCACAAATGTTTGTATTTTACCAACCGTGTGTGCCTTAACAACCTGAAGAGCATAATTTCACCTTAATTTAATTGCTGCTATATCAAATTGAAATTGAAATTGAATGTATGCTACAGCTTTATTCATATCCATCAGGTTCAGACAACCAATGAATTATTCAATTCATAGGTACACATCAAGAATTACATAAGAACCAAATAAAGAATGAAGAACCACAGTTGTATACTTGTAGTATTAAAGGCCATAAAGAAAGAGGGAAAATACATTCTGGTTGCTGAACAAGGTGAAGCGTAATGCCCATATTGTGGCCTCCTCCATGCAGAAGGCGCGCACGAATCTAGTCCAACCCCTTGTGATGGCCGACCGCCCACCCTTCACGGTCTTCATGGAAACATCTAGATAATCACCGTGTTCTAGTAGAAATACTTTAACCTTTGCATGCCCACCAATCATGTAGTTTGAGAGGTAATCTTTAGTAAACTGCTTTGGGAACCACTGCAAAGGAAAAAAGATTCTGACATTGTCATCTAACACAACTCATTATGGGTAGTAAAAAGAAGGCTGCAGAGTTCTTACTTACCATCTTGCAGTTTGCTGTTGTATTGGATAAAGTGTAAACAAATAGTCTAATTGCCATATTTTGAACCATTTTACTAACAAACTTTATCAGGTTCCTCACTTGATGCAAGTTCATCGATATCTCATTTCTCCATACGCAGAAAGGGTCGAAGCGCGGATCTTTACCAATGACATATGTACCTAAAAGCACCAAGTTAATATTAGAAGATAAACACCAATTGCACAATGATGTAGTAGAACACTCTTATATAATATGTTATAACATCCAATATACTCAAATATTATATGAATTAACATCTTATATTATGGGCCGGAAGGAGTTCATTGCATTCTTACAAATTACCGGCTGATTAACTGTTGTTGTATCCATGGGTTAGAGTTAGTTTGAGCTAGTTCGGGCTCAAATAGCCCTAAAGTATATCTAAACATAAGGGCTAGTTTGAGATAGTTGCATCTATAACCCACACAAAAAAACTATCCAACCCAAGAGGTGCTAATTGTAGCTAGTTCTCCTAGTGCATTTATTGTGAATCAAAGTATCTAATCCTGTCATCCAAACACCTCTTTGAATGGAGTTAGTTGAGGGTTAGTCATGAGCTAGAAACTAACTCTAACCTCTAAGCTAAGTTGAGTATCTAAACAGGGCTATGTTGTTGTTGTTGTTGTTGTTGTTGTTGTTGTTGTTGTTGTTGCTGCTGCTGCTCTTCTACATGTATCTAGACATCATCAGAACATTAAGGTAACACTATTCCTTGTTGCGTTGTAGCCTAGGATTGCATATGTAGACATTAAGTACAGTGCATGTTGCTATGTAGCCTCAGATATATTACATATGGCACTAGTTAACCTAACGATAAATGGGTTGCAGATATATTCAGTTAAAAGTCCAATTCACCGATTAGTCCCTTATTAGCCCCCGTCCTATATGGTACCAGCTACCGATATCCTAAACAGTGAGCATATATAAGCCATGGGATGAAACTAACCTCGATGGAAAACAACATTCGTTCCCAAAATTGTCCTGTGTACGGACATCGAGAAGCATGTTAAGCACAACAGGCTAAACGTCAACCAAAATTATCCATGGCAGACAAAATAATCTCCAAAAGATAGCTTCAGTGTGCAGGTTTAAGCACGCTAGTAAAGTAAAACAAGTGAAAAGGTGTGTTAACTGCAACATGCCTAACATTTAACAACAAGCAAACATAGTCATTCAAACTGGTATTGTGCCGGTCTAAGTACACTGGTTATTGTTAAATAAAAATGGAAAGGCATGTTTAACTACAAGATGCAGCAACCAAATGTAGTCATTCATGCCCTATTTGTTTCAGCTTCACTTGGATTTTAATCACCTATGGATTCACTTCTGTGGCAAAGCTGTTTCTGCGAATTAGCTTCACCACCGAAGTACACTTTGAGGTGCTTCAGAAAATTGCACTAAAAATGACCCAAATCCAGATTCAGTTTCACTAGCAATGCTGATTCCAAATAGCTGTTTGTTTCAAATTCCAAATTTGGCTTCACTTGCAAAGTTGAATCTAGTCCCAGAATCTGAAACAAACAAGGCCATAGTGGTATTGTTTAAACTGGTACCGATGAAATTGAACTGCACAGTTCATACTTGCACATATAGAACATCACATTGTGAATAACAGGAATAAACAAGGCATACTACGAACAACCAAGAATGGCTTTTGAAACTGGACATATGCTAACTACGAACAACAGAACAATCAAAAAACTTTAAAAGAGGCATATGATATCTATAATAGGCTTAACAACAAGCAAATATATGCACTCCTATCGGTATGTTTAAAACTGGATTGATGAAATGTACTGCACAGTAAATAATTGCACATATAGAGCATCGCATTGTGAACAACTGAAATAAACAAGGCATACTGCAAACAACCTGATATATCAATTAAAACTGGACATATTCTCACTACACTACAAAAGGGACTCGACAAAAAAGAATCATGGGTTTCCCCCTGTGCAGAGGCATGGCAAAACAAATCATGGGTTTCCTCACTTGTCACAGATGGGCTCCTTCTCGTGGGAAGAAAACAGACTATGGATGCGCTCCATGTTGTTGTAGATGGCCTCCTTCCCCTTGGAAGAGCACGACTGTAGGGTGCCCTCCCTGATGTCGCAGACAGGCTGTTTCCCCTTGGAAGAGCAGATGGGCTCTTTCCCCTTGGAAGAGCCGGAGAGGGTGCCCTCCTCATGGTCACCGTCGATGAGGTCTGACTTGGAAGCTGTGGATCCCAAGCCAGCATCGCAGAACATGTCCGTCAGAAATGACAAACGAGGCTCAATGACGATGTAGGATGGCAAGTTGTTGACAACAAGCCAGAGGAGATCAGCGGCGGGGCCATGCATGAGATCGATGGCGGTTGAATCCGAGGGGTTGGGGGTGGGCCACTTCAACTGTGACATAGCGCGCCTCAGGCCATCGCTGTCGATGGCCTCGATGTCGTAGCTGGCGGAGACATGCCCACATACTCTAGCCCATTTCTTGATTTCCTGCCACTATGAATGCATGCCCCGCCACCCGCCCCAACCGAGGCTCACCTAGAAAAGTGTGAGGTAGCTAGCAGCCCCCTCCCTCGGGTCGGCACGAAGGGAATCCTAAGCTATGAATGGATGCCCCCCCAACCGTGGTTCACCTAGCAAACTGCGAAGTAGCTAGCAGCCCCCCTCGTGTCGGCACAAAGGGAATCCTAAGCTATGAATGCAACCCCCCAACCTAGGCTCACCTAGCAAAGTGCAAAGAAGCTAACAGCCCCCCTCCCTCTTGTCGGCACGAAGTAATCCTAAGCTATGAATGGATGCACCCCCCAACCGTGGTTCACCTAGCAAACTGCGAAGTAGCTAGCAGCCACCCCTCATGTCGGCACGAAGGGAATCCTAAGCTATGATGCCGCCCCAACCGAGGTTCACTTAGCAAAGTGCAAAGTAGCAGCCCCCCACCCCCCCACACACACTTTTAAGTTAGCGGGCCAAAGAGGCATCTCACCATGATTGATCATAAAACGGACCAAGAATAATCCACCTTGGTCGTACAACCTCTCTCTTGTTTGCTGGTCAAAGTGATGGTCGTCCATGCGACCCCAGATAGGCTAGCTCGCCAATAATCACGCAAGTAGCTAGCTAGTCCCCGAAGACAACCACTGCATGTGTGTGGCCCATACATATGTATGGACCAGGTGTGTTTTTAGTACAAAATGGAACAACTTTGATGTGGCACAGTGATTTCAAACTAGAAATCCCCACACTGAGTGAGGGTTAGGTTGATGATGCATATGTATGTTACACCACACTTCAAGCCAATGACAGGATTCATGTATGCATGCATGTAGAGTATATGCTCTGAAACTTTAATTAGGTCTGAATCTCACCATGACCTATACTACTATAAGAGGAACCAAATGAACAATCCTCCATGGTAACCTATCTTGTTGTCGGTCAAGGTGATCATAGATGTCCACGCGGGCCCACGAATATATAGGCTTGTCGCTGATAATCACGAGAGGGAGTGTACCATTCGAAGACAACCACTACATGCATATGTATGGAGGTTATGCGTGCATGCATGTTTGAATACCATTTGACAACATTGATGTGGCGCATGCATTGAAAATCGTACACTCTCCCCATAGAGAGCGAGATCGGTTCATGACGTGTCGTTGTTCTAGCCACTTCGACTCGATGCGAGGGATTCATGCGTACACATGCATGCGTGCGTGCTCATATATATATATATATATATATATATATATATATATATATATACATTTGGCCTATTCCATTTTGTGAAACAGAATATTATTCTGTTATCCTACTTGAACTGATGAACGTGACAGGTTGGACTGATGTAGGTTTTCTACATGAACTGATCTTCCTGTGTGTTCGACGGGCGAAAATGGGTGACTCCACGGGGAGCTTCTAGTGGTTCTCTGGCGCGGTGTTGCAGGCCATTTGTTGCTAGAGGAGACATGTATGGGGTTCCGCACATGCGTGTGCTCACCTGGTCGTGTTTCTCGATCTCAAGTCACCATTTGGCAAAGTGACAGGTTTGGGCATTTGGCGGCGAATGTGTTGCGGGCGTTGGTGTTTACCGTGGTGTTCATAGCCATCAAATTTACATCCGGTTTGTTGTTTTGTGTGTTATTTGGATGTGAGAATTATCAATGTGTTAGAGGTTTTTGCCGATTCTTTAACTTTAATTTTTGATTAGAAGTTTCTATGTTCTTGGTCGTTTTCCATTTCCACCATGCAAATGCGTTCTTGTTTTTCTGATGTTTTATTTTCAAATTGGCCTTGCAGGGAGGGAGATGTGAAATCTATGAATAGATTTGTGTTGTTAGTTTTGTTTCTTGAGTTGTTTTCTACCTCGGATTCCCATGTGATTTGGTGATCGGAGGAGGTGGTGTATGGTGGATGAGTGTAATCTGGTCAAACTTTGTAATTAAGTTGTGTATTTTGCAATGTTGTTTTGAATTGCTGTCGTATGTGTAGTTGGACTGCTCCGTGTGAAAGTTGTATTTACTGTGCGTTGACATCGGAGTAAGTATTTTCTACTGGTTGCTTACCCATACCTCTACACTTTGAGTATAAAGCCTGAGCCCTTTGTCCCTTTCATTCCACCAGCTGCCACAAAAGAAAAGCCAGATGGACCCTGAGCTGGGAGAGGTCACAGAGGAGGAGGGGGATGCCGTCGATGTGATGGTTGTAGTAGTGAAGCATAGGAGGGGGAGGAGGAGGCGCAGGCGCAGGTAGAGGGCATGACGTGCTGCCGAGGAGGAAGTGGAGGCAGAGTTCAAAAGACGGCTTGCGCGCGAGGTGATGGATACTTGCATCTCCAATGAACTCGGGCTTCTTTTCCTAGAGGGCAGGAGAAGGAACCATATTCAGATCATCAGTTGGGCTAGGGCGAGATCAGCCACGGCTCCACATCCATCCACCTGGGCCAAATGGTGTCGTTTCTTTGATCGTTATGACTGAAGTACTGAATTTTCATGTTTTTAAGATTGTGTTGTGAGGGAGTAGATGTCTTTATCTAAAGTTGAACTGTTGTTTTATCTGAAGTTGAACTGATTTGCGGTCAGATGTTTAATGGCTTGTACAATAACTATTTTCTACCAGCTACCTGCCCAACTGCCTATTTATTATTTTTATAATCTGCGAGTCTTCCTGGCTATAAATTCTATCCATCTATGTGTGGTGTGTGCCTCATTCTCCCCCTCCTTTTTTCTTCCTTCTTCCAGAATCAAATCTAGGTTCCTCCCTCTTCTCTCTGTTGTTTTCTTCCCTATTCCTGTGCTTTCCATGGAGGATTGTTCATGTAGATGTCTGGCAAAGATGGCGCGCATAGCTGACGGCTGTGTGTACAAATCTGGTTTGGAGCTCACCGAGACTCATCGCCGTGAGCTAGGGCCTGTCTTTCTATGGGCGGTCAAACTTTTTTTTTGGTTTTGAATCTAGTACTTGACTCCATCAGTAATTTGGACTTATACTTTCATTGTAGTTCTTGTGAGTTTTGTCGAACTGTTCGTTTGTCATTGAGTTTTCGACTCTCTTTTTTTCTTGTTGCTGTGATTATTGTCAAAGGTTTTTTTGTTTTATTTTTTAGCATTAAAGTACTTGCTTGTAAACTAAGTTGAACCGAGGGTTCATTCAAAGTAGAATTTTTGTGTTTTGGCTCACATTTTTTTTATGGATTTGCAAACTGATGCTTCTTTGTACCTTTTTATATTAGTAAATATGTATTGTTCGTTCAATTGTACTTGTACTGTCATTCTTTAGTCTGCTAGTGAGCAATATAAGCAGGTTCTGATGCTTCTTAACTTTTCTATTGTAGTACTTGCTAATTTTCTAGCAGCTACATATGGAGGAAAAACTAGGACCGCCCCGAGGGGCATAATTGTACTGACACATCTTCCTTGTGTGGACTTGCCCCCATTATCTATCTTAGAGGGGTGTGGGTGGGAAACGGAATAACCGCACTGCGCCTGTCAAACGAGCGCACTGCCGCGTTAGCACAAGGCCGAGTCGGGGGGAGGGGGGTCAGGACCCCCACATCCCCCATCTCGGTGAGGCCGAGCCAGGAACGAGCGATAGCAGGCGATGATGCGGTGTGTCGTGGCGTTGCATGCAGAGGCGAGTCCGTAACATGACTTGCCACATTATCTATCTTAGGGGGGTGTGGATGCGTGGGGGTGGGAAACAGAATAACCGCACTGCACCGAGGGGCATTGTTGTACTGACACATCTTCCTTGTATGGACTTGCCCCCATTATCTATCTTTGGGGGGTGTGGGTGGGAAATAGAATAATCGCACTTCACCAAAGGGCATAGTTGTAATGAAACATCTCCCTTGTATGGACTTGCCCCCGTTATCTATCTTAGGGGGTGTGGGTGCGTGGGGGTGGGAAACAGAATAACCGCACTGCGCCTGTCAAACGAGCGCACTACCGTGTTAGCGCGAGGCCGAGCGGGGGGGGGGGGGGGCGGGGGTCGGGACCCCCACTCCCCCATCCCAGCAAGCCCGAGCCAGGAACAAGTCGTAGCAGGCGACGACGCGGTGTCGCGTCCAGAGGTGAGTCTGTAACATCTTCCTTGTATGGACTTCCCCCATTATCTATCTTAGGTCCGTGTGGGTGTGAAACAGAATAACTGCAATGCACCGAGGGGCATAGTTGTACTGACACATCTTCCTTGTATGTACTTTCCCCCATTATCCATCTTAGGGGGGTATGGGTGGGAAACAGAATAACCGGGCTGCACCGAGGGGCATCGTTACACTAACACATCTTCCTTGTATGGACTTTCCCCCATTATCTATCGTAAGGGGGTGTGGGTGCGTGGGGGTGGGAAACAGAATAACCGCACTGTGCCTGTCAAATGAGCGCACTGCCGCGTTACCGCGAGGCCGAGCCAGGGGGGAGGGGGGGGAGGGACCGCCCTCCCCCTTCCCGGCGAGGCTGACCCAGGAATAAGCCGTATCGGGTGAAGACGTGGCATGCCGCAGCATCACATGCAGAGGCGAGTCCGTAACATGACTTTCCCCATTATCTATCTTAGGGCGGTTGTCGGTGTCAAAACCGGCGGATCTCGGGTAGGGGGTCCTGAACTGAGCGTCTAAGGCTAATGGTAACGGGAGGCGGGGGACACAATGTTTACCCAGGTTCGAGCCCTCTCAATGGAGGTAATACCCTACTTCCTGCTTGATTGATCTTGATGATATGAGTATTACAAGAGTTGATCTACCACGAGATCGTACAGGCTAAACCCTAGAATCTAGCCTATGATTATGATTGTTTTTTGTCCTATGGACTAAACCCTCCGGTTTATATAGACACCGGAGGGGCTAGGGTTACACAAAGTCGGTTACAGACAAGGAGATCTACATATCCGGATCGCCAAGCTTGCCTTCCACACAAAGGAGAGTCACACCCGGACACGGGACGAAGTCTTCAATCTCGTATCTTTATAGTCCAATAGTCTGGCGTAAGTACATAGTCCGGCTGTCCGAGGACCCCCTAATCCAGGACTCCCTCAGTAGCCACTGAACCAAGCTTCAATGACACTGAGTCCGGCGCGCAAATTGTCTTCGGCATTGCAAGGCGGGTTCCTTCTCCAAATACTCCATATAATATTTTGAACACAAGGATCATGTCCGGCTCTGCAAAACAGATTCCACATACCATCGTAGAGAGCACAATATTCCACAAATCTAATCTGCTGACAATTTTTGGTAGCGTGACATCACGCCACGGCCCAATCATTATTCGAACCGTTTTTCTCAACTAGCTACTGCACATATTGCGAGGCGGTTTCCTTGGCACATCTTGTTGAAGCAGAGATCGTGTCCCCTTATCTCGGGATTCTCATCAATACGGGTGTGGGTAACCCAACCGCGGCATCAACACGATGCTTGGGGAATAAGCGAGTTTACCGGGCAAGTGGGGAGGCGCAGGATCCCTCCTGCTTTTATAAGGAGATAAGGACTCCCCTTTTTCTCCCACGCCTTCTTCTTCCTCTGCTCATCCATTCCCCATCGCTTGAACTCTAGCACCCAAGCGCTCTTCTTCTCCACCCACAAAGGTGTTCCGAAAATGTCTGAATCCGGAGCAAAAGGCAAGTGGATGGCCTTTACCGTCTGGGAGAAGGATATCAAAAAGCTTCGGGAGGCCGGGTATCTGGCTAAGAAAATCAGCCACCATCTCCCGACGGCGGGACAGATCGTCCCTACTCCGGAACCCCATGAGAGGGTTGTATTCCTCCCTCATTGTGTCCGCGGGCTAGGGTTTCCCCTCCACCCATTCATTCATGGCATCTTTATTATTACGGGATCGATTTTCATGATCTATCCCCCAATTCCTTCCTCAACATCTCGACATTCATCGTCGTGTGTGAGGCCTTTCTCCGCATCTCGCCACACTTCGGCTTATGGCTGAAGATCTTTAATGTGAAGCCCAAGGTAGTGAGTGGCGAGCACACCAAGTGCGGAGGTGCCATGGTGAGTAAGATGCCCAACGTCACATGGCCAACAGGTACTTTCAATGATTCCGTCAAAGAGTGGCAACAACAGTGGTTTTACATCACTGAGCCGCGCGGCACGGAATGGGCCGCGGCTCCCGAATTCTGATCCAGAGCCCCCTTGCATCTTACGTCCTAGCCCAAGAAGGGCCTGAACTGGTCTTCGTCCGACAAACTGTTGGTGCTCCGGACGCGCGTCAAGGATATGGAAGACAAGAATATTAAACTTGTCAATGTAGTTCAGGTGATGTTAGTTCACCGGATTCTTCCTTGTCAACACAGGGCTTGTAATTTATGGGAATTCGACCCGGCCAAGCACCAGACCCTGCTAGAGCTCTTCGGCTCCTCACACAAGGACATTTGGAAGGTGCTCTTTATGTCCAACAAATCATGGCCGGACACCGCCGAGGACAGCGGGTACCAACTATCCCGCCCTGCAAGTTCGGTAAGTCATTGTATGTTGGCAATTCATACGTTTTATTCGCATAACCCGAGGGAAATGCTTGATGTGTTTTCCACAACTCTCGTAGGGCTGGACGAAGAAGGCGGGGCGGATCTACTGTCCAGCCCCAATGCCAAAAGAACCGGCCGGCCCACTTATGACGAAGATGCTGGTCCCAGCGCCTTACAAGGCGCCGAAGAAAAATACTGAGAAGGAGGCCAAAAAGACAAGGGGCGGCCTCCGTCACCGCGACACTTCGGAGATAATATCCGAAGACTCCGATCCCGCTCTTCCTCTGGAGAGGTCGAGGAAGAGGAGGAAAACCAATCCCTAGTGAGGGGAAGAAAGAAAAGCACGGCCTCCACATCTTTGGAGGCCGAGTCGCCTAAGAAGGGAAAAACTCCCCTTCCGGAGGACTCCACCGCCGCCACCGACAGCAGCCCGGAGTGGGATCCCAGGCCCCAGCCCCTGGTGAACTCGTGAGTATATAAAATCCGAACATGCTTACGCATCCAGATTCACTACAGCATGACGTTTTAATCATTGAGTCATACTGTTTTCGCAGTCCGGTGAGGTCCCGCACCAAACAATCCTCATCGGAGGATTTACTGGGCTCGGACGCTATGGACACCGGGACACCCCCGAGGGCCCCCTCCCCAAAACACGTGAACGACACCGAGGTATCGTCCCAGAGGGACCCAGGCCAAGGAGGGGGGGAAAAGATCATCAAGGCGGCGCCAGACGTCAAACTTCAGGGGCCAGACACACGGGAGAAAAGGCTCCCATGGATGTCGACGACGGGGGCTATCTTGAATTTGGCCCCAGTAGGACGCAATTCCAGAGACCGATACGGCTCCAGAATCGGGAAGGCAGCCCCCTCGACTGGAGGGGGTGCGCCTATTCCACCGGCAACCTCTGTCCAACCAGAGGTGCCGGATACTTTATCAGCGGTGCTAAAGAGCGCCTCCATCATCGACGAACACTGTGCCCTTATGGGTGCGGTGATTGAGAAGATTCAGTCTGCTGATAGTGGACTGAATGAAGCCTGCATCAGCCTTATAACGGGCTTTGAGGTATGTTTTGTGAGGTTTCGAAGAGTTTCATAGTATAGGTAGTAGCCCCTGATACACTGTTCAGTGAAATAAGGAGCCGGACAGAGGATCAAAAATGTATGTTCGCAGGAGACTTACTTTATGGCATCTCTCCCTCTTTTTATTTTGCAAGCAAGCGTCTGTGGCGACTGCCACCTCTCATACTGTGGATGTTTCCGGACTGAAGCAGAGTCTGGAGCGGGCCAAGGCAGAACTCGGCCGAGTGAAGAAACAGTTGGAGGATAACCAAGGTATGCAAAAACCTTGTTCGTGTTAGGGTGAATGAATAAGTTAATATGATGAAAATATTTTTATGATATGCTCTAGGGGCGACGGCCGATATCAAAGCTCTTAAGAAGGTTGTGGCCGAAGCCGAGAAGAAGGCGGCTGCAGAGCAGGCTCTTCGTTAGAAGTACGAGGCCAAGGTTATTGAAGCTGAACAAGAGCTTCAAGAGGCTGTGAAGAGATGCAAGACCTTGGAGCAGAGTTTAACGGAGAAAGAGTCCGAAGTCGCCCAGGCTTGCCAAGCCACACGCGATGCCCGGGGGGAAGCCCAAGGCGCCCTGTAGGAAATAGAAGAGGCGAGGAAGATCACGGCGGGTAAGGCTTTTTCTATGTAAAGCAGGTATTTGAAGGGAGAAAAACATGTTTAATAATTTGAATTCGGATTTCTCCAGGGTTATTTGCGGAGCTGCCATGCAACATATCTGATGCCGCCCAGTTCTACCGAATCGAAGAAAAGAGTACCACGGAGAAGCTCTTCTGGTCGCAGTATTTGGCGCCGAATTATCCGGTGCCATTTTCCCATCAGCTGAAGCATCTGATCGAACTGCATAAGGCGGCCGAACTAGCCATGAAGGATTTAATTATTTGACTATGGCCCACCGAGCCGATTCCAAGCAGCTACTTCGGGCTCGTGAAGCGGCTTGTGAGTGCCTTCCCTCGACTCGAAGTCATCAAGCGGTCGGTCTGCATGGAGGGTGCGCGAATGGCCTTCGCCCGCGCAAAGGTGCACTGGGGGAAGACGGATGCGGAAAAGCTGATGACCGAGGGACCGCCGGACGGGAAGGAGCACCGCAAGCCCGAATTATATTATTATAGTGTCCTAAAAGGATCCCGCCTTGCGGCACAGCAATGCACCAATGACATTATATTTCCATGAATACAGTCATGTTGTCCTTTCTAATGTTGAACAAGGTCATTTCTATTATTTATTGCCTGTTATTTGAAAGTTTTTCCTCCTGCGCGACCGTTTTATATATTAATCCTGAGAGTTGGCCAGTCGTCGGCTTCTGCCCCCACGTAGGAAGTACGGGGGTGTTTAGGATAAACCTGAGCACTCTTTATCCCAGTTTTGGGTCCTTGAAGGAGGTGTTCAGCACAACGAACCAGGAAATCGGACTATAGGACTTCATCACTCTCACTTAGCCATAGGAGTTTGACAAATGGATGGTAGGCGCATCCCCTGGTGTTCGGAAGACTGCACGAGGGGCTCTATAAGGACCTGATCGAAAGAAAGGCCGATCCATCACACGCTGCATTGGTTATCGCATAATGCGGATGAAATCCTTAAAGATTTTACAACCTCTCAAACAGCTGACCAGCTCTCGCCGTATCATGACAGTCAGTTTTCGGCTTTCTCTACTGAGGCGCTCTTCCGAAATAATCGGGACACAATCGCAATAGTTCTCCCTGTGCTGCCTTTGCCGATATAGAGGAACGTAAGGAAGCAAAACATGGGAGCCAGGCAAACCCAACTATTGACCCAAGACATGATTCGGAGCTGATGCATATAATGCTATAAGTTCGGGGTGCCGAATGGCCATGATAACCCAGAAGTATAGGGGATCGCAACAGTTTTCGATGGTAGAGTATTCAACCCAAATTTATTGATTCGACACAAGGGGAGCCAAAGAATATTCTCACGTATTAGCAGCCGAGTTGTCAATTGAACAACACCTGGAAACTTAGTATCTGCAGCAAAGTGTTTTAGTAGCAAAGTAATATGATAGTGGTGGTAACGGTAACAAAAGTAAAGACAACAAAAGTAATGTTTTTGGTATTTTGTAGTGATTGTAACAGTAACGGAAAAGTAAGCAGTATATGGAAAACTCGTAGGCACCAGATTAGTGATGGATAATTATGCCGGATGTGGTTCATCATGTAGCAGTCGTAACATAGGGTGGCACAGAACTAGCTCTAGTTCATCAATGTAATGTAGGCATGTATTCCGTATATAGTTATACGTGCTTATGGAAAAGAACTTGCATGACATCTTTTGTCCTACCCTCCCGTGGCAGCGGGGTCCTATTGGAAACTAAGGGATATTAAGGCATCCTTTTAATAGAGAACCAGAACAAAGCATTAGCAAATAGTGAATACATGAACTCCTCAAACTATGGTCATCACCGGGAGTGGTCCCGATTATTGTCACTTCAGGGTTGCCGGATCATAACACATAGTAGGTGACTATAGACTTGCAAGATAGGATCAAGAACACACATATATTCATGAAAACATAATAGGTTCAGATCTGAAATCATGGCACTCGGGCCCTAGTGACAAGCATTAAGCATAGCAAAGTCATAGCAACATCAATCTCAAAACATAGTGGATACTAGGGATCAAACCCTAACAAAACTAACTCGATTACATGATAAATCTCATCCCACCCATCACCGTCCACCAAGCCTACGATGCAATTACTCACACACGGCGGTGAGCATCATGAAATTGGTGATGGAGGATGGTTGATGATGACGACGGCGACGAATCCCCCTGTCCGGAGCCCCGAACGGACTCTAGATCAGCCCTCCCGAGAGAGATTAAGGCTTGGCGGCGGCTCCGTATCGTAAAACGCGATGATTTCTTCTCTCTGATTTTTTCTCCCCGAAGCCAATATATGGAGTAGGAATTGGCGTGGGAGGGCCACCAGGGGGCCCACGAGGTAGGGGGCGCACCCAGGCGGGGGGGGGGGGGGGGGTGCCCCCCACCCTCTTGAGCAGGGTGTGGGCCCCTTGGTCTTCATCTTTTGCGAGGATTTTTCTTTATTTTTTCTAAGGTGTTCCGTGGAGTTTTAGGACATTCCGAGAATTTTTATTTTCTGCACAAAAAACAACACCATGGCAGTTCTGCTGAAAACAGCATCAGTCCGGGTTAGTTCCATTCAAATCATACAAGTTAGAGTCCAAAACATGGGCAAAAGTGTTCGGAAAAGTAGATACAACGGAGACGTATCAACTCCCCCAAGCTTAAACCCTTGCTTGTCCTCAAGCAATTCAGTTGACAAAATGAAAGAGAAAAGGAAAAACTTTTACAAACTCTGTTTGCTCTTGTTGTTTTAAACATGAAAAGCCATCTTTCAAGTTTCAGCAATTATTATGAACTTACCATACTCACAATGACCCGTAGGTCTCACAATTACTCATATCAATAACATAATTAGCTAGCGAGCCATAATAATAAAACTCGGATGACAACACTTTCTCAAAATAATCATAACATGATATAACAAAACGGTATCTCGCTAGCCCTTTCTGAGACCGCAAAACATAAATGGAGAGCACCTTTAAAGATCAAGGACTGACTAAACATTGTAATTCATGGTAAAATAGATCCAGTCAAGTCATACCCTATATAAACCAATAATAATGAATGCAAACGACAGTGTGCTCTCCAGCGGGTGCTTTTTAATAAGAAGGGTGATGACTCAACATAAAAGTAAATAGATAGGCACTTCGCAAAGGGAAGCAGGGATTTGTAGAGGTGCCAGAGCTCGTTTTTGAAATAGAGATAAATTATATTTTGAGAGGCATACTTTCATTGTCAACATAACAACTAAAAGACAACGATATCTTCCATGCTAAATAGATTATAGGCGGTTCCCAAACAGAATGGTAAAGTTTATAGTCCCCTTCCTCCACAAGCATCAATCCATGGCTTGCTCGAAACAACGAGTGCCTCCAACATTCAACGGGTCCCAAGGGGAGTTTTGTTTGCAGTTATTTTGATTTAGTTTGCATAAAGCATGGGACTGGGCATCTCGGATACCAGCCATTTTCTCGTGAATGAGGAGCGGAGTCCACTCCTCTTGAGAATAACCCGCCCAACACAGAAGATAAGTGTCACGACCGACTTTTTCAATAAATAAATATTGAGAAAATCGATCTTTAAATCCCAGTATAGGAAAAAGTCATCCTTTCTAGTAGACAAATGCTTGATAAACAGAGAACCAGTAGCATCAAATATATTACAGGGTTGAGCTGAGGCTGCTCAACAATTTATTACAAACTCGCCAATATCTTACATATGGGCGGTTATGACACAGGGGGTGTGGTGGCATGCTACTAGCTCGAGGAAAAAGTGGTGGATAACTTGACTCCTAACTGGCAGCTCATCGAGCGTCGGGGGAGGCTCGATGAATTTATTCGGGGTTGCGGAAGCGGATAATACAATGACCAAAACAGGATCGCACGGGACTGACTGGGACTCCTCTAGGCGTCGGACTCGCTATCAAACTCTTCATCCATGAGATCGCCTTCATCAACATCTGGCCAAATCAACAAGCCAGGTGAGTACTTTGAAAGTACTAGCAAGACAGTTCGGACAAAAGATATAATCAATGAATGCATAATGCGTCATGAATAAAGGATGATGCTCATATAACAACGATAATATTTCAGGACTTGATAAATAAAATAAATAACTAAAAACCAATCGGGTGTCTGGAGCGACGCCTCGAAAGGTAAATAAATAAAATGCATGCCACAGTCGGGCGTCTAAGCGACACCACATAAAGGGCTTTAAAAGAAATGCCACAGTCGGACGTCTGAGCGACATCACATAAAGGGCTTTAAAAGAAATGCCACAGTCGGACGTCTGAGCGACATCGCAGACAGGGCTTGCAACAAATGTAAATAACAGATATGCCACCGTCGGACGTCTGAGCGACATCACAGACAGGGCCTATAACAAAAGTAAATAACAGGTATGCCACCGTCGGACGTCTGAGCGACATCGCAGACAGGGCTTGCAACAAATGTAAATAACAGATATGCCACCGTCGGACGTCCGAGCGACATCACAGACAGGGCCTATAACAAAAGTAAATAACAGGTATGCCACGGTCGGACGTCTGAGCGACATCGCAGACAGGGCTTGTAAAAAATGTACATAACAAGATTAGTCCACCCACAAGAATAATCTTTTAACCGGGTTTATCACACATAAATCCCACCGGTGTTTTGCCACTAAGGCTGATACCTGACAAGATAAGATGAATATAGTACTTGAACAAAGTACAAGATAATTGAAAGATTTGAGACTCTGCAGAGTTTGGATGAACTGACCACAGCCAACGGATTTCCGTAGTCACGAAGGACTAGTTCCGTTTACGGTATTTCAGTAGAAATACATTTAACTAGTACACACCCATTTCACCTCACGATGCCAGGAATCAACCTGGACAACGTCCAAGAAAAACATTGAGACGGGGAGGCCACAACCTCGAATAGCATGGGATCAAATTTCTATACGCGCGCTCTAAGGGGTGCCCCCCTCTCGGTCCCAACCGGAAACACCCATGCCCCCTGACCGGATGACGGGCTTTAATCCAGGGCCATGGAACCCTCATCCCGGCCTCTCTATTTGGTGTGTACCAGGAAAACGATTTGCAACTTACTATGCCATATTCCTTTCGGAAAACATGTGACAGTATAGGAAGGAATGAATGGAAATGTGATTTGTTTCACGATGACACGGAAGTCAAATAATCTGGCATAAGACTGGCATGTCACAACACTGCCATCTTACCCATCCTCATGCCAACACATGGCTATGCAAATATGTATCCAACAACATAATGCTTTCCGAAACTTACTTTCCGCTTATGTGCATGAAATATAACATTCAAAGTGATGTTCATAAACATGCCATGACTATACTAAAATGCAAACATGCAACAACACTCATCATATCAAGAGTTCAAACATGCTTGCCTGGTTCGGAGTAGTCGGAGTTTAACTGTGTGAAGTTTGCAGCTCCGTCACCTCCTCCGGTATCTACGGTATAAGAAAAATACGTACGCAACGTAAATACCGTGAGTGTACAGAAAAGTGTTCCAAATATTTTTCAAATAAATATGACAAAAAACTAGACAGAAAAATAAAGATGACAGAAAAGGAATCAATCAAAAATCATTTTCTGTTTAAAAGTTATAAGAGTTTTGGTCCAAGGACCCATCTGTAATGAAACAGAAAGTTTCCAGGGGGCTCTGTGGAAAAGTCCAGGATAACGTTTCGTTTAAAAGAAACGGCTGTGAGGCTGACAGGCGGGCTCCACCTGTCGGGTTTGAAATTTCAAACGGAGAAACAGAGCGCGACGGCGCCCGAGAGGTGCGGTGGTCGCCGGCGGCGATCCACGGCGAGGCAAGGTGATCGGGGGTTACCTTCGAGATCAGTGCACCGTTCCGCGTCTGTGGGTGGTGGTGGTGGTCGCCGGCGAGCACTGTGTCGACGGCGGCCCTTGCTCCGGCGGACGGCGGTTCGGGCAGTCGTGGATCTCGCCGGAGGGAGCTGCGGGGATCAAATAGGAGTGGGGGTTAGTCTCCTAGTTGCTCGAGAGGGTTGCTGACGAAGTTAGGGCGTCGGAGACGGCCTCACCTGAGCGAATCGAGGTGGAGGCCGAGGCGGAACGGGGCGGCCGGAGTCGGGGAAGAAGGGCCCCTCGAGGCTCTCCAGTGGCTAGGCGGGGTCTAGTGAGGTGGTGGAGTCGTGCGGGGGCGAGAGCAGGCTCGGGGGTGCTATATATAGCCGGCCCGAGTCGGTTGCCGTGAACGGATAAGTCCGGCGAGTTGATTACGGCGGCGCTTTGGCTGGACGGTCGGCTTAGGGGCTTGAGCATCGCCTAGGTGGAGTAGTGGTGCCATTTTAGGGTCCAGCTCAGCACGGGAGGGAGGTTTACGAGCCCTCGACGGAACGGCCGCACGACCCGTCGACGGCAGAGAGCGCGCTCTACGCGTGCCAAGCCACGGCGACGGTGCTGCATGCGTGCGCTGGCAAGGAGATGTCCACGCGGAGCCACCAGGAGGTTTGGGCAGCACCAAACGGCATTGAGCCACCATTTTGCTCCCTGTCGGCTGTTACGGTGTTTCGGCCACCGCAAAGCACGCCAGCGCAGGCGGGCCAGGGTGCCACCGACGCGAGGAAGGCGCCAAGCGCGTGTGTGGAGCTCCGAACAAGCAGGCCAGGCTGCGAGCATCGAGCCAAACGCACAGTGAGCATGTGACTGAAGTTCTGTCGGAGAAACGACGCTGAACTTTCTGAATTTACTGAATATGAACAAAACAGTGCATGCCAGGTGTTCGACAGAATGATTTTGGTATCTAGGGATTTTTCCTTGAGCTGATTTTTGGTGGAGTGATCTCTCATTGCAACTAGAGGTTGCCTGAATTTTGGTGGAATTTTTGGAGAAGTGTAGATATGAATTTCACCAAATTTGGCAAATCTGGTCCAAACTTGCAGTGAGTGTAATTTGAAATATTTGAAAAGAAGAAGAGTGGATCAAGATGGTTCTGGGTTGTGGGTACAAAGGACTATCCAGGGGTGTTGAGTTGAGGTCAAAAATCAAAAGCATTAGGGTACTTGCTTTGCAAATCACCTAGGCTCAAAAGAAAAGACAGAATTATTTTGGGAGGAGAAATAATTGGAATAAAATCCAAAAATGGATTTTATTAGTTTGGACAGAATGTTTGGGTTGTACCAAAGTGGGAGGAGGGGTTTTTGGGGGGAGTTTTACCATAGGAGGCATGGTAAACCAGAGTGGATCAAAATCAAATGAAAGACCAAAACTCAAAAGGTTTTCTTTTTAAAAGAAACTAAATTCAAGAAAAAGGATATTTGAGAGGGCAAACTTAGAAGATGGTTTTTAGGAAGGGTTTAAATGACCTTCTTTCAAACCAAGCAAGGCTCTTTCTGAAAACAAAAATTCACAAAATTTTTGGAGTGTCACAGCACCTACCCCCTTAGGAAAAATCTCGTCCCCGAGATTTCAGCTGATCCTTAAACAGGTGTGGGTGCTCTGTCCGAAGAAAATCCTCGCTCTCCCAAGTTGCTTCATTCTCGGTGTGATTACTCCACTGAACTCTGAAAAACTTAATGGTTTTCTGTCAGGTCCTCCTCTCAGACTCTTCTAATATTTTTATTGGGTGCTCCCGGTAAGTGAGGTCCGGTTGCACGTCAATATTCTCATGTGAAACTTGCTTCTCTGGATTGCTCACGTATTTTCTCAACTGCGAGATGTGAAACACGTTGTGGATACCGGATAAGTCTCCGGGTAGGTCTAGCTGGTAGGCTACCGTGCCTCTTCGGGCCACTATATGAAATGGTCCGATGAATCTTGGTGCTAGTTTCCCCTTAATCTTGAATCGTTGCAGACCCTTCATAGGAGAAACTCTCAGGTATACCAATTCTCCGGGTTCAAAACTGATTTCCCGATGCTTTCGGTCGTAATAACTCTTTTGCCGACTTTGAGCTGTTTTGAGTCGTTCTCTAATTGTCTTAACTTTCTCCTCGGCCTCCTTGAGCATATCTGGGCCAAAGATATGGCTGTCTCCGGTCTCTGACCAATTTAGCGGGGTACGACATCTTCTCCCATATAGAGCTTCAAAGGGTGCCATTTGCAAGCTGGCTTGATAGCTGTTGTTGTATGCGAACTCTGCATATGGCAAACTTTCTTCCCAACTGTTCCCGTAGGTGAGGACACAGGCTCTTAGCATGTCTTCTAGGATTTGGTTTACGCGTTCCGTCTGCCCATCAGTCTGGGGATGGTATGCGGTACTGAAGGCTAGTTGGGTTCCCAGTGCCTGTTGTAGGTGATCCCAAAATATAGAGACGAACTGTGTGCCTCTATCGGAGATGATAGTCTTAGGGACTCCATGCAGGCAGACGATACGGGCAAGATAAAGTCTGGCCAGTCTCTGAGTGGTGTAAGTTGTCTTTACCGGAATAAAATGTGCCACCTTGGTTAATCTGTCGGTTATGACCCATATGGCATCGTTTCCGTGTCGTGACCGTGGCAGTCCAACGATAAAGTCCATTCCAATCTCGTCCCATTTCCACTCGGGTATCTTATTTGGCTGTAACAGTCCGGCTGGTTTCTGGTGCTCGGCCTTGATACGTTGACAAGAGTCACAGCATGCAATGAACGTGGCTATATCTCTCTTCATACCGTGCCACCAAAAATTTTCCTGAAGGTCTTTGTACATTTTTGTCCCTCCAGGATGGATTGAATACGGAGCTGTGTGACTTTCAGTCAATATCTGCTGTTTGAGGTCCTTGACATTTGGTACGCATAGCCTCTCTCCGTACCACAATATTCCTTGCTCATCTACGTTGAATTCTGAGGCTCTTCCCAAACTCACTTTTCTTTTTATGCCCTCAATGCTGGGGTGTCCGTGCTGGGCTTCCTTGATCCTTTCCATCAGGGTAGGCTGTATTTCTATATTCGACACACTGCCTTCGGTAACCATTATTAGATTGAGTCGGGCAAATTCCTGCTGAAATTCTGGCCTCAACTTTGGTATACTGTCGTCGTCCGTGCTGGGATTTCGACTAAGTGCATCTGCCACAACATTTGCTTTTCCGGGATGATAGTGGATTCCAACATCATAATCCTTCACCAACTCTAACCAGCGTCGTTGCCGTAAATTTAACTCTGGCTGTGTGAAAATATACTTAAGACTCTTATGGTCTGTGTATATCTCACAACGATTCCCAAGTAGGAAGTGTCTCCATTCCTTGAGTGCATGGATGACCGCTGCTAATTCCAAGTCATGAGTGGGATAATTTTCCTCATGCTTGCGTAGTTGTCTAGAGACATACGCAACTACCTTGCCTTCTTGCATCAATACGCATCCGAGGCCTTTCCGGGATGCGTCACAATATACCTCAAAATTCTTGTGTATATCTGGCACAATTAGTACTGGTGCCGTTGTTAATTTGCTTTTTAGCTCTTGGAAGCTTTTCTCACATGCTTCTGTCCATTCAAACTTCTTGCCTTTCTTGAGCAATTGTGTCATGGGCTTTGCTATAGTGGAGAATCCTTCAATAAATCTCCGATAATAGCCTGCCATTCCCAAGAAACTCCGTACGTCCGTTACGTTAGCTGGTGGTTTCCAGCCAAGTACGGCCTTGACTTTTTCCGGGTCTACTGCAATACCTTCTTGGGTTAGCACGTGGCCCAGAAAACCCACCTGCCTTAGCCAAAATTCACATTTGCTGAATTTGGCGTACAGTTGATGTTTCCTGAGTTCTCCGAGTACAATCCTGAGATGTTCGGCGTGCTCTTCTGGTGTTTTGGAATATATCAGAATATCATCGATGAATACCACAACAAACTTGTCCATATACTTCATAAATACTTTGTTCATGAGGTGAACAAAATATGCGGGGGCGTTGGTTAGCCCGAATGGCATCACTGTGAACTCATACAGCCCATATCTGGAGGTGAAGGCGGTCTTGGGAATATCTTCTGTTCGTACTTTTAATTGGTGGTATCCTGATCTCAAGTCAATTTTTGAGAAGACTTTGGCCTGTGCGAGCTGATCGAATAAATCATTTATTCGGGGCATTGGGTATTTGTTCTTGATTGTGACCATGTTGAGAGCTCGATAATCAATACACAACCTCATTGTTCCATCCTTCTTCTTGGCAAATAAAATTGGAGAACCCCAAGGTGAGGAGCTGGCTCGTATGTATCCTTTCTCCAACAATTCTTTTATTTGCTTCTTCAACTCTACCAATTCGGATGGTGCCATTCTGTAAGGTTTCTTGTAAATAGGAGCGGTTCCGGGTGCTAGCTCAATGCTGAATTCTATCTCTCGGTCCGGTGGCATGCCTGGTAGTTCTTCTGGAAATACGTCTGGGAATTCACATACTACTGGAACCTTGTTCAGCTCAGAAACGTCCACCTTGTTTAATCTAGGTTGCCGAGGTATTTGTCTCTCTTTGGCTGAAACTTTTATTTTCTTCCCATGATGGTGTGTGAGAATCACGGTACGGTTGAAGCAGTCAATAAAACCTTTGTTGGTGGTTAACCAATCCATTCCTAGGATGACATCCAGTCCTTTGCTTTCCAGTACAATAAGGTTGGCGTAAAACTTCAATCCTTCAAATTCAATAACCACACCTTGACAGTAACTCTGGGTCACTTGCTTAATTCCAGGGGACTTGATGATCATTGATTTTTCCAAGGGAAGCATCGAAAAATTATTTTGCAAAGCAAAACTTTTCGAAACGAATGAGTGAGAAGCTCCAGAATCAAACAAAACCATGGCAGGTATTGTGTTGACGGGGTACGTACCGAGTACGATATCTGGGGCGTTCTGTGCTTCCTCTCGGGTCACGTGGTTCAAGTGACCTTTCCGGTGGTTGTTGTTGGGGTTGAAATTGCTTCGCTTTGGTGCTGAATTATTGCCACCATTATTGAGCTTCGGGGTTGAGCTCCTTGGCTTGGGGCACTGCTTGGCATAGTGCCCTTCTTCTCCACAAGCATAACAGGTAACGCCTGGGCGATAGGTGAACTCTTTGTCTCTTGCATGGAAATTCTTGATTGGACGTGAATTTTCCGTCGGGGTTTTGTGTGTTCTACCCTTCTGAATTTCCGTCTTGTTTCTGGGGTTGCGAGCAAAAGTAGTCTGGTCCCTTTTGCGTTTGCGGAAATCTTCCAGGCTACGTCGCTCATTTTCCAGAGTAATGGCCTTATCCACCAGTGTTTTAAAATCTGGAAAGGTATGCACAACTAGCTGGCACTTAAGGGCGGGTGCCAGGCCTTCCAAGAATTTTTCCATCTTCTTGCTCTCGGTCATGCGTTCTTCATTGGCGTAGCGAGACAGCAGAGTGAATTGGCTGTTGTATTCTGACACTGTCATGGCCCTTTGCTTGAGTTCATCAAATTCTTTCTTCTTGATTTTCATGACGCTCTTAGGAATATGTGCCCCACGAAAACCTTCTTTGAAATTTTCCCAGGTGATTTCATTTTCGTTGGGGTGCATGTGCAGGAAGTTTTCCCACCATGATGCAGCTGCTCCTGTGAGATAATGTGGTGCATACAATACTTTTTCACGGTCTGAACACTGTGCGATAATTAATTTTCTCTCCATGTCTCGAAGCCAGTCATCGGCCTCAAGAGGCTTGTCAGTATGAGAAAATGTTGGAGGACGCGTCTTTTGTAACTCAGATAATTTGGATTGCGGTTGATACTGACCACGGTTACTTCCCATATTGATGAATTGGTTCATCATTTCCTGGTGTTGCTGCTGACTCTGTTCATACAAACGACAAACTTGTGTAAAAGCTGTTTCACTGTCCTGTTGACTTGTCTGACCCTGAGTGAAATTGTGGTTCTGCGGTGTGCCATAATTTTCTTCTGGCTGAGTTGGCATGGAGCGCGTCCAAGGACGAGACATCTTTCACTCTGGGGATATATTTTGTGAACTCGTAAGATAAGAAAGAGAGTCGCAAAAGTCAATAAAATCACACACAAAGAACATTTTTAAACTCCAGGATATTTTTGGAAACACACGATTGCGCGCGGAGAAGGACTATTACATATCTTACACGCGGGCATAATTATACATTACATCACTCAGGATATGCGTACATAATCCTGACATGTTATTTAAACTAGTGCACTCCTCCAGATCCTACATGATGCGCAAACAGGCTACTTCTCACAACCTATGTACATATAAACATATTACACAAGTCGATACATCGCATGGCGTCTACGCGTACTCAGTCGGAGATGGTGAGGATCTCCCTTGGCCTGCCGAGGGTGAGACGCAGTGACGTTGGGGAATCAACTTCCTCCTCGCTAATAGGTTCCAGACGAGGAACGCTGCGCTGAGCTGATGGAGCAGGTGCCGTAGGCGGAGTACCCTGAATAAGAGTGGGCGGAATAGGTGGAGTAGCACGTATGGGAGTGGGTGCAAAAAGTGGTGCAGCGCGAACGGGAGTGGGTGCAATAGCCTGGTTGAATTCCTCAGTGGTAGGCAGACGACGTGCAGTAGCGAGAATGGTAGGCGAATGAGAAGCTGAGGACGAGATAAAGGTCAGCGGTGGAGCGGTGTGTAGGAGTTCCCTCCTGTTAGCAGCACAGCCATGAACTGAGTCCATGCGGGCAGCTACGAGGTCGTCCACCATGCTGTCAAAGGCTGCCTCCAGGGCTCGGAGGTACTCGACAAGCATCTCAAAGGCCTCGTCTTGCTCTCCTCTGGGGCAAGAGAATGAGTAGTGACAGGTGTAAGGCACATGGCATGGAAGGTAGCGATAGCGACGGGTCTTCATTGCAGGAAGGACATCCCGAAGACGAGCTATCGCCTCGCGGGCTGCCATCTGCATAGCATGCCTCTCTGTAGGCATGGCTCTCCCCAAGAAACGGAAGCGGCGCATCTCAACACGCCCTCCCCTGAATTGCACCGCGGCTTGGTGCATGGTCAGACTGTCGTTGATCTTGTGTGGATAAAGCGTGAAGACTGGGCGCACGGATGGCCCCATCGCGACCTGAACGATGAAGGAGAGGAGTTTGACGAACCCCTCTGGCACGTTGGCGAACATTTGAGACTCGCAGTCGCTGCCGGCCATCTACAAAAGTAGGCAAAAATTCTGAGTGATCAGATCATAAATTTTTATGCTGACTGTCAGAAAGATGACTACATTTTGTAAAAACAAGAATAAACACTGTCATGCTAATAATTAAATTAGCGATCGCACCTAGTGGCTTCCTACAGTCAGCCTGGCTCTGGTTACCAAGTCTGTCACGACCGACTTTTTCAATAAATAAATATTGAGAAAATCGATCTTTAAATCCCAGTATAGGAAAAAGTCATCCTTTCTGGTAGACAAATGCTTGATAAACAGAGAACCAGTAGCATCAAATATATTACAGGGTTGAGCTGAGGCTGCTCAACAATTTATTACAAACTCGCCAATATCTTACATATGGGCGGTTATGACACAGGGGTGTGGTGGCATGCTACTAGCTCGAGGAAAAAGTGGTGGATAACTTGACTCCTAACTGGCAGCTCATCGAGCGTCGGGGGAGGCTCGATGAATTTATTCGGGGTTGCGGAAGCGGATATACAATGACCAAAACAGGATCGCACGGGACTGACTGGGACTCCTCTAGGCGTCGGACTCGCTATCAAACTCTTCATCCATGAGATCGCCTTCATTAGCATCAGGCCAAATCAACATGGTGAGTACTTTGAAAGTACTCGCAAGACAGTTCGGACAAAATATATAATCAATGAATGCATGAATGCGTCATGAATAAGGATGATGCTCATATAACAACGATAATATTGCAGGACTTGATAAAATAAATAACTGAAAACCGATCGGGTGTCCGGAGCGACGCCTCAAAAGGTAAATAAATAAAATGCATGCCACAGTCGGGCGTCTAAGCGACACCACATAAAGGTCTTTAAAAGAAATTCCACAGTCGGACATCTGAGCGACATCACATAAAGGGCTTTAAAATAAATGCCACAGTCGGACATCTGAGCGACATCGCAGACAGGGCTTGCAACAAATGTGAATAACAGATATGCCACCGTCGGACGTCTGAGCGACATCACAGATAGGGCCTATAACAAAAGTAAATAACAGGTATGCCACCGTCGAACGTCTGAGCGACATCGCAGACAGGGCTTGCAACAAATGTAAATAACATATATGCCACCGTCGGACGTCTGAGCGACATCACAGACAGGGCCTATAACAAAATTAAATAACAGGTATGCCACCATCGGACGTCTGAGCGACATCACAGACAGGGCTTGTAATAAATGTACATAACAAGATTAGTCCATCCACAAGAATAATCTTTTAACCGGGTTTATCACACATAAATCCCACCGGTGTTTTGTCACTGAGGCTGATACCTGACAAGATAAGATGAATATAGTACTTGAACAAAGTACAAGATAATTGAAAGATTTGAGACTCTGCAGAGTTTGGATGAACTGACCACAGCCAACAGATTTCCGTAGTCACGAAGGACTAGTTCCTTTTACGGTATTTCAGTAGAAACACATTTAACTAGTACACACCCATTTCACCTCACGATGCCAGGAATCACCCTGGACAACGTCCAAGAAAAACTTTGAGACGGGGAGGCCACAACCTCGAATAGCATGGGATCAAATTTCTATACGCGCGCTCTAAGGGGTGCCCCCCTCTCGGTCCCAACCGGAAACACCCATGCCCCCTGACCGGATGACGGGCTTTAATCCAGGGCCATGGAACCCTCATCCCGGCCTCTCTATTTGGTGTGTACCAGGAAAACGATTTGCAACTTACTATGCCATATTCCTTTCGGAAAACATGTGACAGTATAGGAAGGAATGAATGGAAATGTGATTTGTTTCACGATGACACGGAAGTCAAATAATCTGGCATAAGACTGGCATGTCACAACACTGCCATCTTACCCATCCTCATGCCAACACATGGCTATGCAAATATGTATCCAACAACATAATGCTTTCCGAAACTTACTTTCCGCTTATGTGCATGAAATATAACATTCAAAGTGATGTTCATAAACATGCCATGACTATACTAAAATGCAAACATGCAACAACACTCATCATATCAAGAGTTCAAACATGCTTGGCTAGTTCGGAGTAGTCGGAGTTTAGCTGTGTGAAATTTGCAGCTCCGTCACCTCCTCCGGTATCTACGGTATAAAAAAAATACGTACGCAACGTAAATACCGTGAGTGTACAGAAAAGTGTTCCAAATATTTTTCAAATAAATATGAAAAAAAATCTAGACAGGAAAACAAATATGACAGAAAAGGAATCAATCAAAAATCATTTTCTGTTTAAAAGTTATAGGAGTTTTGGTCCAAGGACCCATCTGTAATGAAACAGAAAGTTTCCAGGGGGCTCTGTGGAAAAGTCCAGGATAACGTTTCGTTTAAAAGAAACGGCTGTGAGGCTGACAGGCGGGCTCCACCTGTCGGGTTTGAAATTTCAAATGGAGAAATAGAGCGCGACGGCGCCCGAGAGGTGCGGTGGTCGCCGACGGCGATCCACGGCGAGGAAAGGTGATCGGGGGTTACCTTCAAGATCAGTGCACCGTTCCGCATCTGTGGGTGGTGGTGGTGGTCGCCGGCGAGCACTGTGTCGACGGCGGCCCTTGCTCCGGCAGACGGCGGTTCGGGCAGTCGTGGATCTCGCCGGAGGGAGCTGCGGGGATCAAATAGGAGTGGGGGTTAGTCTCCTAGTTGCTCGAGAGGGTTGCTGACGAAGTTAGGGCGTCGGAGACGGCCTCACCGGAGCGAATCAAGGTGGAGGCCGAGGCGGAGCGGGGCGGCCGGAGTCGGGGAAGAAGGGCCCCTCGAGGCTGTCCCAGTGGCTGGGCGGGGTCTAGTGAGGTGGTGGAGTCGTGCGGGGGCGAGAGTAGGCTCGGAGGTGCTATATATAGACGGCCCGAGTCGGTTGCCGTGAACGGATAAGTCCGGCGAGTTGATTACGGCGGCGCTGTGGCTGGACGGTTGGCTTAGGGGCTTGAGCATCGCCTAGGTGGAGTAGTGGTGCAATTTTAGGGTCCAGCTCAGCACGGGAGGGAGGTTTACGGCCTGCCCTCGACGGAACGGCCGCACGGCCCATCGACGGCAGAGAGCGCGCTCTGCGCGTGCCAATCCACGGCGATGGTGTTGCATGCGTGCGCTGGCAAGGAGATGGCCACGTGGAGCCACCAGGAGGTTTGGGCGGCGCCGAACGGCGTTGAGCCGCCGTTTTGCTCCCTGTCGGCCGTTACGGTGTTTTGGCCGCCGCAAAGCACGCCGGCGCAGGCGGGCCAGGGCGCCACCGACGCCAGGAAGGCACCAAGCGCGCGTGTGGAGCTCCAGACAAGCAGGCCAGGATGCGAGCATCGAGCCAAACGCACAGTGAGCATGTGAATGAAGTTCTGTCGGAGAAACGACACTGAACTTTCTGAATTTACTGAATATGAACAAAACAGTGCATGCCAGGTGTTCAACAGAATGATTCTGGTATCTAGGGCTTTTTCCTTGATCTGATTTTTGGTGGAGTGGTCTCTCATTGCAACTAGAGGTCGCCTGAATTTTGGTGGAATTTTTGGAGAAGTGTAGATATGAATTTCACAAATTTTGGCAGATCTGGTCCAAACTTGCAGTGAGTGTAATTTGAAATATTTGAAAAGAAGAAGAGTGGATCAAGATGGTTCTGGGTTGAGGGTACAAAGTACTATCCAGGGGTGTTGGGTTGAGGTCAAGAATCAAAAGCATTATGGTACTTGCTTGCAAATCATCTAGGCTCAAAAGAAAAGACATAATTATTTTGGGAGGAGAAATAATTGGAATAAAATCCAAAAACTGGATTTTATTAGTTTGGACAGAATGTTTGGGTTGTAACGAAGTGGGAGGAGGGGTTTTTGGGGGGGGGGGGTTACCATAGGAGGCATGGTAAACCAGAGTGGATCAAAATCAAATGAAAGACCAAAACTCAAAATGTTTTCTTTTTAAAGGAAACTAAATTCAATAAAAAAGATTTTAAGAGGGCAAACTTAGAAGATGGTTTTTAGGAAGGGTTTAAATGACCTTCTTTCAAACCAAGCAAGGCTCTCTCTGAAAACAAAAATCACAAAATTTTTGGAGTGTCACAATAAGGGAAGCTCTAGTTGACATATGAGCTATTCGAGCATGCAAAACAGAATGTTTATTTGAAGGTTTAGAGTTTGGCACATACAAATTTACTTGGAGCGACAGGTAAATACCGCATATAGGAAGGTATAGTGGACTCATATGGAATAACTTTGGGGTTTAAGGAGTTTGGATGCACAAGCAGTATTCCCGCTTAGTACAGGTGAAGGCTAGCAAAAGACTGGGAAGCGACCAACTAAGAGAGCGACAACAGTCGTAAACATGCATTAAAATTAATTCACACCGAGTACAAGCATGAGTAGGATATAATCCACCAAGAACATAAATATCATGAAGGATATGTTGATTTGATTCTACTACATGCGTGAACATGTGCCAAGTCGAGTCACTCAATATATTTAAAGGAGGATACCATCCCATCATACCACATCATGATCATTCTAATAGCATGTTGGCACGCAAGGTAAACCATTATAACTCGTATCTAATCAAGCATGGCACAAGCAACTATAATCTCTAAATGTCATTGCAAATAGGTTTACTTCATAATAGCTGAATCAGGAACGATGAATCATCATATTTACAAAAACAAGAGAGGTCGAGTTCATACCAGCTTTTCTCTTCCCAGTAAGTCCATCATATATAATCATTATTTCCTTTCACTTGCACGACCGAACGGTGTGTATAATAATAAGAGTGCACGTGCATTGGACTAAGCTGGAATCTGCAAGCATTCAACTCAAGAGAAGACAAAGTAATATGGGCTCTAAGTTAAATAAACAATCATGCATATAAGAGCCACTAAGCAATTTCAATATGGTCTTCTCGACCCCCAAAGAAAGGAAAAGAAAATAAAAACTTTTTACACGGGAAAGCTCCCAACAAGTAAAAGAAGAACGGGAAATATTTTTGGGTTTTCTTTTTAATTCTACTACAAGCATGGAAAGTAAACTAACTAATTTTTTTGGTTTTTCTTAAAGTTTAACAAACACACAAGAAGAAAGCAAGAAAAAGGAATTTAAACTAGCATGGATAATACAATGAAAGAGTATGAGCACCGACATCTAGCAATGAGTGTGTGTAAACATGAGTGTAATGTCGGTGGGAAATACGTACTCCCCCAAGCTTAGGCTTTTGGCTTAAGTTGGTCTAATGCCAGGGATGGCCTGGCGGATATCCGTAGGTGAAGCTGGGGTCGTACTGTGACGCAGCGGATATCACCGCCTGAGCTGTAGCGTGGAGTCGAGCAGCCTCCAGTCTCCTTTCGTACTCATCTGCCTCCTCTCTAGTAATAATATATCTTCTTTTTGCCTGTGAATCAAAGAAAGTAGGAGCAGGAAGAGCAACATGGACTACACGACGTCTGTCAAAGATTAGTCGATATTGGAGAGCTGGTTCAGTCCTCTCAACAAAATGGTGGGAAACCATAGAATCAAAATCTAAATAAGAAGGGGGTAATTCCATATCACCCTCACGAATGTCTATCTCAAGAAAATTAGCTAAGTGGGTTGCATAAATTCCTCCAAAGAAATCTCCACTATGTCTATTCTGATGCAACCTGCGAGCTGCAATGGCTCCTAAATGATAAGATTGGTCTCCTAACACAGCACTCCTTAGAATACTGAGATCAGGGACACACATGTGACATGCTTCATCCTTAGCATTAATACATCTACCTATGAAGAGAGTAAAATAATGTATAGCAGGAAAGTGAATGCTCCCTATAGTAGCTTGTGTTATATCTCTAGATTCCCCCACAGTTATTCTAGCAAGAAAGTCTCTATATTCAGATTTAGGGGGATCCCTGACATTACCCCAAGATGGAAGTTTGCAAGCAGAAGTAAAGTCCTGTAAGTCCATGGTATAAGATTTGCCATAAAGACCAAACATGACTGAAAGAGAATTACGAGAAGATGAAAATTCAAACCTCCTCACAAATGAACTTGTGAGATCATAATACTGGGGGCATTTGTCAGCTTCAAAGTCCTCAAGACCGGCGTTACTCAAATATGTGCTAAATTCTTCTTTGATTCCCACTTGATTCATAAAATTTTCCGATGGCCATTCACAAGGCCTCACAGGAGCGTCTCTTGGTGGTTCCTCGTCAGCGTCACGTATTGCAAGCCTGGGACCTTGCTTCCTTGAAGGACCACCTTGGAACATCCTCCTAAGCATATTGTTTCCTCTGAAAAATTTCTGAAAGTTTTAGTAACTTCAAGTAAAAGTGAACCAACTTCAATAAAACTGATAGTAACAACTCCCACAAGTGATTAGAGCCTAAATAAAGCATTGGAACTACTTGGAACCATACACATTTGACATGCAAGCTCCAGAACATGGTCACCTATGCAGCACAAATTTGCAATGAATAAAGAACTAGAACAAAAACTAATTGGAATGATAGACTACTCATATCAATAAGGAATTCCTTCTTTTCCGGAAGCCCATTCAGACAGAACTCCAAAGTTAAGCGTGCTCAGCTTGGTGTAATTTCAGGATGGGTGACCAACTGGGAAGTTGCTCCCGGGTGCGCATGAGTGAGGACAAAGTGCGCAGAAAAGACTAGTATTGATATGTGGGGCCAGTCTAGATCCCGCCAGGAGTAACGACCACTGGCAGGTGTGTTCGGGGCATTACAAGTTGGTATCAGAGCATACCCTCGCGGTTACACGGATGGTTGCGGACAGGTGCGCGGTCTTGTTGTTCATGACGTTTGTGACCCGTCGTGGCACACGACATGGCACATGTACCGGACTGGATGCACAGACGTATGTGCCAAGAGGGAACATTCCTGTAGCCCGACGAGGACGTCGGTTCCTCTGAGTGGGGGTGTATGTGATAGCCTGGCTTATCAGGGATGATAGACTACTCATATCAATAAGGAATTCGTTCTTTTCCGGAAGCCCATTGAGACCGAACTCCAAAGTTAAGCGTGCTCAGCTTGGAGTAATTTCAGGATGGGTGACCGACCGGGAAGTTGCTCCGGGGTGCGCATGAGTGAGGACAAAGTGCGCAGAAAAGACTAGTATTGATCTGTGGGGCCAGTCTAGATCTCGCCAGGAGAAACGACCACCGGTGGGTGTGTCCGGGGCGTTACAAGTGGAACAATCTCCCCAAGCAGTTTTGCGAGAGGTGCTTTGAGCAAGGAGATCGAAAATCATAGTAACGGGGGCTGGAACTCGTGCTTGAATTGGTTTTTCGTGTTTGTGTGAGGCAGAGGAAGAAGATGGGTGCAGGGATAAGTGGAGGAGGGCCACCATGGACCCATAAGGCAGGGGGCGCGCCCAGGGGGGTACGGCGCGCCCTCCACCCTCGTGGCCAGGTGACAGCTCCCCCCATGGTAGTTTTTGCAGAAAAGACTAGTATTGATCTGTGGGGCCAGTCTAGATCCCGCCAGGAGTAACGACCACCGGCGGGTGTGTCCAGGGCGTTACAAGTGGAACAATCTCCCCAAGCAGTTTTGCTAGAGGTGCTTTGAGCAAGGAGATCGAAAATCACAGCAACGGGGGCTGGAACTCGTGCTTGAATTGGTTTTTCGTGTTTGTGTGAGGCAGAGGAAGAAGATGGGTGCAGGGATAATTGGAGGAGGGCCACCATGGGCCCATGAGGCAGGGGGGCGCGCCCAGGGGGGTAGGGCGTGCCCTCCACCCTCATGGCCAGGTGGTAGCTCCCCCCATGGTAGTTTTTGCACAGTAAATTCTCAAATATTCCCGAAAAAATCATATTAAATTGGCATGGCATTCTGAGGAATTTTATTTTCGGGTTATTTTTATATTGCACGGATAGGTCAGGAAACAGACAGACGCAAATGAGAGCGAGAAGAGGAGCAAAGGAACGGCCATCAACTAGTAATGATCAAGAGGTGATCTTGAGCTCCTACTTACGTCAATCATAACACAGAAACCGTGTTCACTTCCCGGACTCCGCCGAGAAGAGACCATCAAGGCTACACACGCGGTTGATGCATTTTAATTCGGATCTGGTGTCAATTTATCTACAACCGGACATTAACAAATTCCCATCTACCACATAACCGCGGGCACGGCTTTCGAAAGATAATACCCTGCAGGGGTGTCCCAACTTAGCCCATGGTAAGCTCTCACGGTCAACGAAGGATATTCCTTCTCCCAAGAAGACCCGATCAGTCTCGGAATCCCGGGTTACAAGACATTTCGACAATGGTAAAACAAGACCAGCAAAGCCACCCCAATGTGCTGACAAATCCTGATAGGAGCTGCACATATCTCGTTCTCAGGGCACACCGGATTGTCCAAACTTCCGGTAGGCTAGCCCAGAGTTACCCCTGGTGGCCACCGGCGGCTGACAGGTTGGACCAACACTCACGACGAGCACTGGCTCGGGGGGTAAATAAAGATGACCCCCGGGCTCCGGAATCCCAAGGGAAAAAGGGCTAGGTGAGGGAAATGGTAAAACCAAGGTTGGGCCTTGCTGGAGGAGTTTTATTCAAAGCGAACTGTCAAGGGGGTCCCATAAATCACCCAACCGCGTAAGGAACGCAAAATCCAGGAACATAACACCGGTATGACGAAAACTAGGGCGGCAAGAGTGGAACAAAACACCAGGCATAAGGCCGAGCCTTCCACCCTTTACCAAGTATATAGATGCATTAATTAAATAAGAGATATTGTGATATCCCAACCAAAATCCTGTCCACCATGGAGCAGTCTTCAACTTCACCTGCAACTAACAACGCTATAAGAGGGGCTGAGCAAAGCAGTAACATAGCCAAACAACGGTTTGCTAGGAAGGGTGAAAAAGGTTAGAGGCTGACATGGCAATTTGGGAGGCTTGAAGAGCAAAAGACAGGTAGCGTAGCAAAGCGATAGAACGAAGCAACTAGCATAGCAATGATAGTAATGAGATCCAAGGTGACGGTCATCTTGCCTGAAATCCCGCTAGGAAGAAGAACGAGTCCATGAAGAAGACGAACGGGAGTAGTCGAATGAATCCTCACAATCGCAACATTACCGGAACTAGGAAGCAACACCGGAAAAAAACATGGTAAATCCACAAGCATAAACATGGCATGATGCACAACAAGTATGATGCATGTCCGGTTTAATGAGGCATGACAATGTGCAACAAACAATACCACAAGTTAAGTGGAGCTCAATATGCAACGAGTTGCATATTGACAAAACACCACATCAATTATTTAGTTCTCTCTCGGTTATGCTACTCATCAATATTAAATGTTGTTAAACATGGCAAGGGGTGAAGCATAATGAAAGTACCTAACTAGGCAAGTTTAAATGAGGCCGGAAGAACAAACAACAATTCCAGAAAATCCTCGTATACATATTATGAATTTGGTACTGTTCTGCCCTAAACCGTATTTTAGAGTTGTTAAACATGCAAGATGAGTGCACCATGTTAAACTAGGCATTTTTCCACCCCATTTACATATAAAGTTTATTAAAATTGGAGCTATAGTTAATTAGTTATGAAATAAATCATTTTAACATGGCATTTGAGCAAGTTTAATCCAACAACATATTTAAACATATCTAACATGGATGAAAGTGGCAAATTATTAATCTACACAAAATTCTAAGCATTTTACATATATAAAGTTTTTACATGTGATGCACAGATCATGAGCTATTATATGCATGAAGTCAAGGGTGTTTCTGCAAATCTGTTAAATCACTGGATAAATGCTAAATTCGCAGAAGGAAAAAAACAGGAGCTGGGCCGAATCTGGCTGGCCTGAAAGTGCATAGGAGAGGGGCCGGGGCTGCTCACCCTGGGCCAAAGCCCGGTTCGGTGGTGAGGTACGCCGGCTGAGGAGGCGCTCACTGAGCCTTGCGCGACTGGCAGCCCACGCAGCTGACCAGCACGGTCAACGCGTGGCTGGACTGGGGCGATGAGCAAGGCAACAAGCACTGCTCAACCTGAAGCAGGGGCGGTGCTGATTGTGAACCAGGGGATGCAGGGGCGATGGCCGCGGCTAGACTTGGCGACGGGGATGCGTGAGGACAAGCAGATCCGGGGAAACGGGCGACGGGATCCGAAGGGGAGCGCCGGTGAAGAGATGGAGGACCTCGGGCCCGGTCGAACCTAGCGGCGGCCGGGGCTTCAGAGCTCCTGGCGACGGGGATGGGGTACCTGAAGAAGAGGAACAGAGAGAGTGAGGCGAGAGAGATGAGAGATTTCGAGAGAGCGGCACGGGGAGGAACGAAGCAGGGGACGGCCTGGTGGCGCTGGTCTGCGGGAGGGGTCCGGCGAGGTAGAACGGCTGCGGGGGCCCGCAGCTCGGGAAGGAGGAGCTCGGGATCCTGGCTTGCAGCTGACGGCGGGAGGCGGCATGGATGCAGATCAGCGGCAGCTGGTCTCGAAGAAACGGGGCGACGGACATGGTCCTGTTGCTGCTGCTCGCGGGACGGAGGAGGTGAGGGAGATCGGGCGTGAAGGGCCTTGCTCCTTCGGGCATTGGATGGCAGAGGCTCGGAATCGAGAGGTGGCTTGGGGCTACATGAGAGCGAGGAGGATCTCCTCTCCTTGGATCGTGCGTGCGAGGCAGAGCGCTCCGGCTCGGCAAGGCAAAGGGATCGAGGGAAGGCTTGGGTTGCTTGGTAGATGGATCGGACAGATCCCGAGGAAGAAAGTAGGTAGGTGGCGGCAGGCAGGGATGGGACATTGCTCCTAAAAATTTAGGGTTAGGGTCTAGTTTATATAGCAAGGGGATTAAGGTAGGGCTATCTCGTCCCAACGATCGAAAATGGACGGCTGAGAAAAAAAATATGTTAGGAAGTCCAATTAAGAAAACGGAGATGTTTTATAGATGTTAGGGGATGATCCAGACTCATCGGTCATGACAGCTCTGGTGAGGTTCGGTGGAGTTTCAGACACGCGCGCGAGGGGGCTGCGAGCTAGCAAGAGAGGTTAGGTGGTCACGGTCAAGAGGGAAGCGAAATCCTGATTGGTCTTGGAATGGTCAACGAAAGCAAGGGGGAACGCGGCAACTACAAATGGGGGAAAGCTTTATGAAAACATGCAGATGCAATGCGCATGATGCTATGAGATGAGATGCATGACATGAACAACATGCAAAACAAAAGACAGAACCCAACCACGAAGGAAATAATATATCACCTAGCCAGAAATGGCAAGAGTTGGAGTTACAAATATGGAAGGTTACATCCGTGGTGTTACACTTTGTATCGGCCATGAGGTGGCCGGTCAGCCGCATCATGCGCTGGTATTGTAGGCTTTAATGCCTCCTCCTCGAGTTGAGGTAGCAACCTGCGCTTTGGCTAACTTTTGGTAGGGCTCTCGAGTCCGTATTCCTTAGCTGCCAGGACCTCAGTCCATCTATCAGTTAGCAGATCTTGATCAGCTTGAAGCTGCTGTTGCTTTTTCTTAAGGCTCTTTGCAGTGGCTATAAGCCGGTGCTTGAAGCGCTCCTTCTCGACGGGAACCTCAGGCATGATGAATTCTTCGTCGCCGAGACTCACCTCGCCTTCGGAGAGGGGCATGTAATTGTCATCCTCTGATTCTCCATCCATTACCTGTTCCTTGGGGCTAGCTTGCCCATCCTCCCATTCGGCCTGCTCGAAGCCTTGCCGAGCGGGATTCTTTTCGTCCTCGGCATTATCCGGAGCATTATTGTCTCTTGTGTCGGTATCGCTATTTTTGCTATGGCGAGGCTTAGAGCGGCGCCAATGAGGTCGGTGCTTAGATTGCTTCTCAAGGGGATTATCTTCCGTTGCCTCATCGCTATCGCTTTCTTTGGGGGTGTCCACCATATATATATCAGATGATGAGGTGGCTGTCCAGCGCCCTGTGGGCAGTGGTTCCTGTTCTTCTCCCGCATCATCGTCCATACCATCGATGTCTTCGGAGTCGAAATCAAGCATGTCGGTTAAGTCGTCGATAGTGGCTATTAAGTGGGTGGTGGGTGGGAACGAATTTCTTCATCGTCCGCTTCCCACTCAGGCCGGACATAGTTCGGCCAGGAGTCTCCTGACAGGGAGAGAGACTTTAATGAATTTAGCATGTTGCCCAAGGGCGAGTGCTGAAAGATATCCGTGGAGGTGAACTCCATGATCGTTGCCCAATTAGATTTGGTAGGCACGGATGCTTGTGATTCGGAGCCTATGGCCGGAGACGAGTCCTAGGGTCCAATGACACAGGCCTCATCAGAGGAGAAGTTTGTCTTTGGCTCTATCGCCGCTGAGTGTGCAGCCTCCGTGGCGGGGTCCATCCACCCGACCTCGGATGGCACGATCAGCTCCGGATTAAGGGTCGGGGCAGCCGCAGGTGTGATCTCCTGAACTTCGTCCGATGGCAGATCAAAGTCATGCTCATCGTGACTGTTTGGCGCACCTGACATGGGCTCGAATCCATCAAAGATCGAATCTCTATGGATGTCGGCAGTGTAGTTCAGGATTCCAAACCTGACCTGATGGCCAGGGGCGTAGCTGTCGATCTGCTCCAGATGGCCAAGCGAGTTGGCCTGCGGTGTGAAGCCGCCGAATACGAAGATCTTTCCGGGGAGGGAGACCTCACCCTGGATCGCATTGTTGCAGATGATTGAAGGAGCCATCAAGACTCATCGTGACGGCACAATGGAACTCTCAATGAAAGCACCAATGTCGGTGTCAAAACCGGAGGCTCTCGGGTAGGGGGTCCCGAACTGTGCGTCTAAGGCTAATGGTAACAGGAGGCGGGGGACACAATGTTTAACCAGGTTCGGGCCCTCTCGATGGAGGTAATACCCTACTCCCTTCTTGATTGTTCTTGATGATATGAGTATTACAAGAGTTGATCTACCACGAGATTGTAGAGGCTAAACCCCAGAAGCTAGCCTATGATTATAATTGTTTTTAGTCCTACTGACTAAACCCTCCGGTTTATATAGACACCAGAGGTGCTAGGGTTACACAGAGTCGGTTACAGAGAAGGAGATCTACATATCCGGATCGCCAAGCTTGCCGTCCACGCAAAGGAGGGTCCCACCCAGACACAGGACAAAGTCTTCAATCTTGTATCTTCATAGTCCAATAGTTCGGCGTAAGTAAATAGTCCGGCTATCTGAGGACCCCCTAATCCAGGACTCCCTCAGGGGTGTGGGTGGGAAACAGAATAACCACACTACACCGAGGGGCATAGTTGTACTGACACATCTTCCTTGTATGGACTTGCCTCCATTATCTATCTTAAGGGGGTGCGGGTGGGAAACAGAATAACAACACTGCGCCTGTCAAACAAGCGCACTGACGCGTTAGCGCGAGGCCGAGCCGGGGGGAGGGGGGTCGGGACCCCCCCTCTCCCATCCCGGCAGGGCCGAGCTAGGACCAAGCTGTAGTAGGCGACGACGCGGCCTGCCGCGGCATCGCATGCGGAGGCGAGTCTGTAACATGACTTGCCACATTATCTATCTTAGGGGAGTGTGGGTGCATGGGGGTGGGAACCAGAATAACCACACTGCACCGAGGGGCATAGTTGTACTGACACATCTTCCTTGTATGGACTTCCCCCATTATCTATCTTAGGGGGGTGTGGGTGCGTGGGGGTGGGAAATAGTATAACCGCACTGAGCCTTTCAAAAGAGAGCACTGCCGCATTAGTGGGAGGCTGAGCCATGGGTGGGGGGGGGCGGTCAGGACCCCCCACCCCATTCTGGCGAGGCCGAGCCAGGAACGAGCCGTAGCAGGTGACGACACGGCGTGCCCCGACATCGCATGCGCTGGCAAGTCCGTAACATAACTTGCCCCATTATCTATCTTAGGGGGGTGTGGGTGTGTGGGGGTGGGAAACAGAATAACTGCACTGCGCCTGTCAAACGAGCGCACTGCCGCGTTAGCGCGAGCCTGAGCCAGTGAGAGGGGGGGGGGTCAGGACCCCCCTCCCCCGTCCCGGCAAGGCCGTGCTAGGAACGAGTCATAGCAGGCGATGACCCGGCGTGCCACGGTGTCACATGCGGAGGCGGGCCATAACATGACTTGCCCCATTATCTATTATAGGGGGTGTGGGTGCGTGGGGGTGGGAAACAGAATAACCGCACTGCACCGAGGGGCGTAGTTGTACTGACACATCTTCCTTGTATGATCTTGCCCCCATTATCTATCTTAGGGGGTGTTGGTGGGAAACAGAATAACCACACTACGCCTGTCAAACGAGTGCACTACCCTTTAGCGCAAGGCTGAGCCAGGGGAAAGGGGGGTCGGGATCCCCCCTCCACCAACCCGGCAAGGCCGAGCCAGGAATGAGCCGTAGCAGGCGACGACGCGGCGTGCCGCGGCGTCGCATGTGGAGGCGAGTCTGTAACTTGACTTGTCGCATTATCTATCTTAGGGGGGCACTACAAAAAAAAGACACATCCGTGACATTTTGGGCCGAATTTTTTTTTGTGTGTCATACTTATTACACTTCTATGACGATAATTGTGACAAAACCCGGTATCATCATAGATGTGGTGGGCTCTGACTTCTATGACAAAAAATCATGACAGAAAATGGGCTTTTCATCCTGGGAAGGCCGGAGACGCAGCTGCATGACATTCTTTGGGCTGTCCATGACAGAAAAAACTGTGGTAGAAGCGAGGGCGAGGAAAATTTCTGGGAGTTCCCGGTTACGGTGTGTGGTCGGGGGCCGAGCAATGTGTGTTTCTGTCGTACACGTACGCGCGTGTGTGCGAGGCATTGGCTCTAACTGAACCCGAGCGAGGCGTTGGGCTCTAACTGAACCTGAGCGATTGCACTGCAGGCTACGCATTACTGAACCCGAGCGATCGATCGATGGCTGTTAACTTAACCCGATCGAGCGATTCCTTCCCTAGTGCTGCTAACTGAAGCCGATCGATTGGATGGACAGTGAGCGTTGCGGGGGGGGGGGGGGGTGGATGAACTGTGAGCGGTGGGGGTGGATGCAGGACCCCGTGGTGTTGCCTCTAGATGAACAGGATGACCCCATGGAGGTCTGGATGAACAGTAGACGGTGGAGGGGTGCCCGTGGAGGGGTGGTTGAACAGTAGTCGGTGGAGTAGCGCGCGGTGGAGGCTGGATGAACAGGAGCCCGTGGAGGCTGGAGGAGGTCGACGGTAGCCCGTGGAGGCTGCAGGAGGTTGACGGTGGAGATGAACAGTATCCCATGGAGTCCCATTTTGCGGTATGCCACACCCCTCCCGATGAACAGGACCCCCGTTTCAATCGTAGCGCTCCAGCACAAGTCCGTTTCGTCCGTTTTGCGGTATGCCACACCCCTCCCGATCAATAGGACCCCTGCTTCGACCGTAGGAGGTCCGTTTCCTCCGTTTTGCGGTGCGCCAGACCCCTCCCGATGAACAGGATGCCGTTTCGAATGTGGTCGGTCGAACACAAGGCCGTTTTCCCAGTTCTGTGGTACACCAGGCCACGTTTCTATCGCCTATTCCGTCCAACCCGATTGGCTTCCACGCGTTCCATTGCCTCCAGATGAACACGACGCATTCTATTGCCTCTCCATGAACACAACGCATTCTGTTACCTCCCCATGAACACGACTACAACGTTGTTTCTCCGTTCCGACCCATCCATGTACACGAGCCCTGGCTGTACGTATGCGCGAGTCGGCATTCGAGACCCCGCCCATATGTACGTATGTGGCCGTATTTTCTTTCTTACACCCTGGCGGTTGTACGTACGTGTACATGCTACATGCGCGCCTCTACTATGACACGTGTGCGCCTCTACATCCACCAGTATGTACATACACGTTCGCAACCAGAATGACAATGCTACGTACGCTTCGACCAGGTGGGTCCCGACTGTTAAGCACTTCCTTGCGTGCGAAGATGTAACTGTTGGGTCCCAGCAGTTAGTTGGGCGAATCGTTTTTTCGGACGCACTTTCTTGCGTGTGAAGATGTAGCTGGTGGGTCCCAGCAGTCAAGGGGTGAATCGTTTTTCTTTGCCCGGACGCACTTCCTTGCGTGCGAAGATGTAGCTGGTGGGTCCCAGCAGTCAGGGAGGCGAATCTTTTTTTTGCCCGGACGCACTTCCTCGTGTGTGAAGGTGTAGCTGGTGGGTCCCAGTAGTGAGGAGGGAAACATTTTTTCGCAAAATACGGTGGCCCGTCCAATTGGTCCCTGCTGCCAGGTGGAGGAAAAATTATTTTGCGCGTAATAAGGAGGCACTTCCTTGCGGCCGCCGTGGACCTAGCTGTCAGCCTCTCCACGTACAGTACTCTTCCGATGGAAGTCGTTCCTTGACCACGTTAACCACACCACATGGAGAGCACCACGGTGGTGGACGACGGTGAGACCTAGGAAGGGGACGACGCGGCAGTGGAAGCCCGCGCGGTGAGGAGTACGAGGGTTCACTGGTACGTCTGTGGTGTGAGGCTGCCGTCGCCGTAGGGCCTGGCCAGCGGTGGGAATAGTAGGGGGCGGTGAGGCCTCCGCGGCAGCACAGCTGGCCACGGGAGGCAGGAGCATGCAGCATGATCGGCGCTGCTTTGGGCGGCTGGAGCAAGAAGACTGGAGGTTGAAGAAGTACTACGGCCGTTGGATGGACATCGTACGGTCACTGGAGCTAGAATCGTTCATATTGACTAAGTTCAACCTCCCAACAAGTCAGCCTCCCACCAAGGTGTGTCCCAGCTAGCCAGGGGAGTATTCATTTTTTGTGCGTAATAAGGAGGCACTTCCGGTGGGTGCGAGCTGACAGCGGGGGGAATGTTTTTTTCACGAAATAGGGTGGCCCGTCCGGTGGGTCCCAGCAGTCAGGGGGAAACGTTTTTTCGCAAAATACTGATGGCCCGTCTGGTGGGTCCCTGCTGTCAGGTGGAGGAATAATTATTTTCCGTGTAATGAGGAGGCACTTCCTTGCGGCTGCCGTGGACCCAGCTGTCAGCCTCTCCACGCATAGTACTCTTCGGATGGAAGTCGGTCGTTGACCACATTGACCATGCCGCGCCAAGAGCACCACGGCAGTGGACGATGGTGAGGCCTAGGAAGGGGACGACACAGAGCGAGGGAACACGCGGCAGTGGATGCCCACGCATAGAGGAGTATGAGGGTCCACTTGTTCGGCTACGGTGTGAGGCTGTCGTCGCCGTAGAATAACAGGTGGTGTGGGTGAGTGGAGGGATGGCCTAGCCAGTGGCGGGAGTGGCAGGGGGCGGTGAGGCCTCCGCGGTATCACAGTCGGCCATGGGAGCCAGGAGCAGGCAGCACGACCATCGCTGTTTTGGGCCGCTGGAGCAAGAAGACCAGAGGTTGAAGAAGCACGATGGCCGTTGGATGGACATCGTACGGTCACTGCAGCTAAAATCGGTCATATTTACTAAGTTGACAAAGCCCTTCGTCCCCGTCAACTTAGTGGGCCCACAAGTCAGCCTCCCACCAAGGTGAGTCCTAGCTAGCAGCGGGAGTATTCATGTTTTTCTCCTTAATAAGGAGGCACTTCCGGTGGGTCCGAGCTGACAGCGGGGGGAACGTTTTTTTCACGAAATATGATGGCCTGTCAGGTGGGTCCCAGCAGTCAGGGGCCAAACGTTTTTTTGCAAAATACGGTGGCCCGTCCAGTGGGTCCCTGCTGTCAGTTGGAGGAATCATTATTTTCCGTGTAATAAGGAGGCACTTCCTTGCTGCGGCCATGGACCCAGCTGTCAGACTCTCCATGTACAGTATATTTTCGATGGAAGTCATTCCTTGACCACGTTGACCACGCCGTGTTCCGTTGCATGCATGCGTCCATGGGCGTGGTGCGTCCCCACTGTCAGCCTCTCATGTATAGTCATCTTCGTACGACTCTGGGTTTGTTGACCATGTTGACCACACCGTATCGAGCGCACCCAGACTGGAACGACTCGGAGATGGGGAAGACGGGGAACTGGAGTCGCAGATGGAGAGGAGTGGGAAACTTCACTGGTTTGGGTGCGTGGCAGCATAGCCGCGGTGTCGCCCACAGGAGACAGGAGCAAGAACAGAGGTTGAAGAAGGAGCACGGCTGTGGGATTAACATCCAACAGTCCAACTGCTAGAATCATTTGTTGATTAAGTTGACAAAGCCGTGCGTACACGTCCGCTTAGTAGGCCCACAAGTCAGCCACCAAATCTGACGGGTCCTAGCTGTCAATGGGATGAATAATTTTTTTCGCAAAACAAGGAGGCACTTCCTTCCGTGCAAAGATACAGCCGGTGGGTCCCAGCTGTCAGGTGGAGGAAACATTTTTTTAGCTTAATAAGGAGGAACTTTCCTTGCATGCGACCATGGACCTCGTGGGTCTCAGCCGTCAGGCTCTCCACGTACAGTCCTCTTCCGATGACTCTCGTTTGTTGAGCACGCCGCACCGAGCGCAGCGAGGCGGTGGTCGACGGCGAGGCCCCAGACGGGAATGACTCGGAGATGGGAAGACATGGCAGTGGAGTCGTAGATTGAGATGAGGAGAATGGTTATACCTGGTTCTGTTGCGGCATGGGGCTGGAGTCTATGGAGAATAACAGGAGGTGTCGAGGGGTGGAGGGATAGCCTCGCCGGCGGTGGGGTTGTGCTTCGCAGCGATGCATGCTAAGAAGAGCCGCTAGCCGTCGGAGGCCGGACCAGGCGGTCCCGGCGATGCTGGAGGAAGAAGATGAGATATTGAAGGTGCATGCCGACCATTGGATATAAATCCAATGGATGTGGATGACACAATCATTTGTTGACGATGTTGACAACTCCCTGCGTAGGCTTCGACCTATTGGCCAACATGTGAGCCTGCAAAAATGTGGCATATATTTAACCTATGTTTTCTAGAATGTACAGTCCATTTGCTGGGCTAGGTGAACAAATAATTTCGCATCAATCAGGCCCATTTATATTTTCCAAGAAATCCCAGCCCATTTGCACTTCCTTGAAATACACGTATTAGGTGGGCTTGTTATATATATAATGTTATGTTAGAAAGAGAAATTAATATCAAAGAATAAACGGAGAGGCACATTATATATATATATATATAATTAACAAATTAGCGAGTTATTTCTCAAAATAAAAATGAGCGCGTTATTATGAAATTGGACCTTAAAATCTTCGCAACCTTTTGTACGTAATCACCAGGATTTTCCTTGCCTGTGAGTCAAAAACAACCAGGGTTTTTCTTGCCAAATTCCGTTAAACATTTACTTTTATAAGTTAATAACATGTGGGATATGTTTATAATGTATATATAAGTCTCTATAAAATATACGATAATAGTAATAATATAAATATATACAATGTGGTTAGAAGGGAAAACATAAATTGGACACAACATTATTATTCTTATATATAGATAAATAGAACAGAGACTTGTGTTTTATTAAAAAATACATTGGGCTGCCGATCTTTAAGAAAAAGTACATAGGCCGGTATGGACCTCAAAAAATAAGCTGAAACCACTGTCTCCGTATGACTTGGGCTACGCATGTTAAAATACAGAACCTAGGCCTAGCTGATACTTGTTCACCCTCTGAAAAAAATGATACCAGATCCCCGAGCAAACTGGATTAAAGAGGGGGCCGGCGGCACGACTGAAGAAGCACATCAGGAGCGATTTTTTTTCTTCAGTGGTTGGCTCTTGATAGCATTTTTTTACTTGCCTCTGCACCATACGACTTGTATTTTTAGCCTCCCAGTCCGTCGTGGTGGACCAGTAGCCCATTTGCTGGGCGGGCCAACCTACAGAAACTAGCACTCGATTTTTTATCAAGCCCCAAAAACAACGCAGTACTATGTTTGTTTTGAGGCCGAAAACATTACAGCATGGGGTTGAGCGGGGGAGAGGGGAAGACAGAGTAATAAAAAGATTAAAAAGAGCTAATGCGCCGTTGCTACCCTAACAAAGCAGATGCAATTCTTCTCGGGAAGAAGGTGTGTCGTTGACGCCCACACGTCACATACCCCACAATAGGCATACTAACAAGTTCACACACAAATACAACAGAAAAGGTAAACATTCGTATCAAATTCAGGTTCATAGGACACATTCATATTCATAGCCAACATTCACTATCAACAACTCAATAGATTCATATATACACAAGCTTAGCATATCTATGCATCCAAATGATTGATAGATCACACGACAATATTCATACATAATTCACAAAAAGATTCAGATATACACATGTTCAGTATGTTTATGTATCCAAATGATTGAGATCACAGCCAATATGATCCATGGACGAACTTTAATTACCTAGGGTATAGACTGGTAAATGGTTTTCAATTGGTGGTACTTCTTGCTAAAATTAGTTCTTGTACAAGTAAACTTTCGAGTACATAAGAGGCAGCACAGACAATCTGAACTTTGCTTGTAGGTTTATCCTCAAATAGTGTCCTCGTGCCGAGGGAGGTTTGAGCAACTTGGCCACTACTTTCATCCAACTAGTTTACTGGCTCATCTTGGTCCTGTATCTCGCCAAAATTCTACATTGCCGACGAGAAAGGAGGCGGTTGAGAAAATGAACCACCCAAATTTTTTGTGCAGTTCAACAGAAATGGAGCATCCTTGGCGTGCAGACTGATTAAGTGCCAGATGAATATACGCGTCAACCAACTTGTCTGGAATCTTTAGACTCCATGCCATATAGTTCACTACCATATGTGCCGATAACCAAAAGGCACAAGTTGGGACCAAAGACTGGACTGCGTTTTTCTAGGCTATGCACCAAGCAATATTTTTGGCGTTCACTCTCCTAATACTTGGAGTTTGACAATTGGTTGACGCCGGTTGATACTCGAATGAATATAGGCACTTCTTCTTGTCAACATCGATGCTTGTCTGAGTGAACTTTGGAGTACATAGCAGCAGCATAAGTGCCTGTCCATCTGATCATTTTGTGCAGTTCTACTGAAATCACCCGATGTAATGATTTGCCTGCGAGTTCAGGCTCCAAATTACTCCTTTATGAAATCGGAAAACAGTAGCACAATAACAAATTACCAATACATATGACCAGCACAATAATCAGGATAAAGACTAGTACCAACCTGTGTGAGGTACATATCAATTACTAATTCCTTTGACTAGAAGCCGAGATAAGCGAAGCGACTGACAGCGAAGGAAGAAAGCAAGCCGAGATTAGCAACTGCTAGGAAAGGACGGAAGCTGTCGAGGCAATGAAGCACCCGAAGTTTTTGTGCAGTTCCATCAAAATCGAGCATCCTTGTTGGCACATATATTGAGAGAATGAGATTACTGTAATAGTGGGACTAGTTGATGAAACACACACTAACAAATAGAAGCACCCTCATTATCTTAATGGGTAAAGTTAGCAACATAGTAGTCTTGCTTAAAGAGAGGTATTAGTTTATTTAATCAGTGCCAATTATCTCAACACTTAAAGCATTGCCATTTATCATAGGTTGCAAAACTTTAACGTGCAAAGATAAAGGAGTTTCTCATGACAATAGCATGATACAAATAGAGATGACAGCAAACTAATATGGATGAAGGCCTTAGGCCCGTACCAACCTGAGAAAAAAAAGCTTATTCATGTAGTCCCATAAGAGATGAAAAAGCCCTCACTGGAATCACACAATAGTTTATATTTTGGTGCACTTCAAATGTATGGTTGAAATCACTCTTGTTTACCAGTGCTGAGATTATATCAAAAGATTATCAAGAACTTCCAGCAGAGTTAAAGCACTGGCTGGGATATAGTTCATTGTATTGTCTTGTGTAGTTCCACTAAAATGTATGATTGACACAACATGATCCCTGTTTGCACAAGTAGGAACAAGGTGAAACCTTCATTAGCTTAGTGAGAAATGATAGGAAGACATTAGCATATTACTCAAACAGTAGCATCAAATTCATGACGGACAATACGCAAAACATTGCCTCATTGAACCAATGGCAATAAATTGACATGCTAAACAATAGCACTATTATGTCATGACACTAATAATATTCCCTCCCTGCTCCACCACATGATTCACCTCCATAGACAAACATATACACGTACATTATTCAGCATAGGGTCCTACTAAAGATTTCTTTAACTCCGACAGGAAAATTAGGCAGCAATAAATTAGTGGTACTTAAGTACTCCTAATTAGTTAAGTGAGACAGCAGAAGTGGAGGGGCTCCCTGGAGGATCATCTCACATGTAAGGTAGTCATCACCGGAGCCCTTGAATGGCCTCGACTGAGGCCTCTAGCTTCAGCAAGATCGCCTTGGCACTGTTTCTTCTTCTTCTTCTTCCTCTTCATGCTCTGTTTCTCTTTCTCCTCACCAGTTGGTGAAACCAAGTACATGATTGGCCTTCTAAATCAGAATTGGTTTTGTCTATGAGGGAGTACTAGTGTACTAGTAAAAAATAGCATTATTTTCTCATGGCAGTCGGAAAATAGAGATGAACACATGCATTAAATATCATTCTTACCTAAAGGAAGGTTATGGTGCCAATATGAATGATGAGGATTGGAACACAGATCTCCCTTTGTGCAGTTCCACCGAAATGAACTAAATGTTCCATTCTGACATTCCAGTTAAACAGCACAAAAGTCACTTCTTTTAAGAAGAGTTTTTTGAAGTGCACCAAAATGTCACAACAACAACCAGGTGAATTGGATATCCCTGTTTGCACAAAAAGGTGCAGAGGAAACAGTCAGAGTCTCAAACAATTACAGGAAAAAACATTTGGCTAAACTTGTCATGGCTTATAACAATGGCATGGCTTCATTTTTACCAGGGCCATTAGATTAAGAACAGCTAAATATTTGGTATAAGGGCATGGGACAGTGGGTGCACGAGCAGTCCAGCACCATGTACGTAAACAAGGGCATAAAGTGGTGATTCATAGTTTGTTTCCATTTTTGGGTTGGTCCCATTTTTTTCACTCTAGCCACCTACTACTATGTGGGGATAGCAAATCTAGTCCTGGTCAGACCACTGTATACATTGTTACCCCTATATTTCCCTTTTCGACCAAGAGACCGGTTGGATGACCAGTCTGTACTACTTTCACCCCCTTTCCTTCCTGTTTGTACCAAGTCCGATGTAGATACTAAATTCCCCCACCCCCACTTTATTTCTTGTTTGAATCAAGTACTCCCTCCGTCCAGAATTACTTGTCATCAAAATGGATGTGTCTATAATTAAAATACATCTAGACACATCCATTTCAATGACAAGTATTTTCGGACGGAGGGAGTACAAGATTCGAATCCATGAAGTAGCTTTACCTCTAACAATAGAAGAAGAAAAAATAGGTGATGTTGGACCATCCGATCTAGAGGGGCTGAGAGGTATAAAATGATGCACATGCAGCGACGTAGCGAGCTGGGGAAGTAGAGCTAAGGCGGTTTTGACGAAGATATACCTAAAGGTCGTCGGGATGTGGATAGGTGGGCGGCGGGAGGCCGGATCCACCCACAGGCAACGAGGAAGGGATCAGAGGACCTCCCGTGCCGGTGCTCGGCCAGAGATAACGATGCGGCCGGCAGTGGGTCTCCTTCCTCGCTGTCGACGACCAACAGTGAGGATAGAAAGCTAGTGTTTTTTGAAGGGAGAAAGACAGTGTTACTACCCCTGTCTTGTTTAGATCTAGAGAGGAACCCTAGCAAGCAAGCGTGGAGGCTTCGGCCTATATATACGTAGTGGGGTAGTTTTCCTTTTTCACTCCATCAAAACATTTTTAAAATTGTGTACTACTACATGCCAGGTCGCTGTTTTTTTAGTTGTTGATTATTTTTTGAGATAGCTACCCGTTTGTTCCAAGTGGTGTTATGGTGTGCCAGGTCGCACTTTGTATCATTCAAGTCTGGTACTACAAGTCCCTCTATTAAATGAACAACCACCCCCTCATAAAAATTGTGAACAAGCCCACGGCTAAAATTAGTGAAAACATGGGTTGCCCCAACATGCATTATTATTTATATTTTCTACTCCCTTCATTCCTAAATATAAGTCTTTTTTATTAGCCACACCTAAGACAAGAATTTTTTTATTAACAGTGAACCCCACATGTCATACACACAAAAATTGTGGCAAGATTCCCTTAGGTAAGCCAAAGTGTGTCTAACAATTTGAGCAACTCAAGATAGGCAAGTGTGGCAAGTGTGGGAAAAATAATGTGATAACATAAGACAAACATAGTCACAGTCCAAACAGCCCCATAATTTTTTGGAACATGCATGAAAATTTGGTTAGTTAAATTTATAGTCAAAATTTGGCAAGGTGCATCAAATCAACACATGCAAGTATCAAAAGGAAAGTCACGACATGCATGCAAGCATTGTACTCCCTCCGTTTCCAAATATAAGTCTTTTTAGAGATTGCAACAAGTGACTACATACGAAGAAGAATATGTGTACATACATCCATATGTTGTAGTCCATTTGAAATGTGTAAAAAGACTTATATCCAGTGCAGTGCTTTGTTGTGTCCCGTCAACTCGTACAAGACCAAGAAATTTGATTACTACAACACCCTCTCCCTCGCGAACTGTGCTCCGGTGCCTTAACTACACCTGCCTTTGGCTGCAGACAGGAGGGCCAACCACCTCTTGGGCCCACCTGTCATGGACGCAAATGTAGGAGCAATAAGTAGAAGCTTTCGCTACACGCTATCCCTCCCGCGCGAGGTGGACGAGCATGCAGCAGTGGATTCGATACTGTAGAAGTAGGAGTAACATCATTGTTCGTCTTCTCGAAGAGGTGAAGAGCTAAGCGCGACCCGAACATGGCAGTTGCAAACGCTCGCGTGGTGTAGTGCCTTGGAGCACGCATATACTAGCCAGCCTCTTGCATGAGACAAAATTGCTATTGTTTAACAATTAAACTCCATCATCCATTGGTTGATACTCATTCTACATAGGTCCACGCGCTTAGCACCGTTTCCTCCTGGGGTTACCAATGTTTATTTGCTAATTAATAGCATTGCATGCAATGAACTAGCCATTGCAAGTCATTAAAAGCATGCACACCTCTCATCTCTTATCGGTTGATATGTCAAGAAACAAGAAAAAAGGTAGAAGTTAATGCACCGCTCCTAAGTGTTTTGGGACTATTTGGTTTTCGTAAGATGACTTACACACCTAGACGGAGGGAGTAGTATAGTCCTGTAAACCCGAAAGGAGTATTTGCCTTTTTAGAGATTTTAACAAGTGACTAGACTACACCGCATGCAGTACTCCCTCCCTTCCGGTTTATAGGGCTCAAATCTCAAATCTCAAGAACCAAGGCATTTTGCGATTGGAGGAATGTATCTCGTACTTTACAAAACTACCCTAATTAAACAGATGCATTAATTATGTAGTTCTCTCGTTTTCCTGTCCGCCTTCGTTGCGGTGCACAATATTGAGCACTCCTATATGACTAGCCGCTCTATCTACATGTGGGACATTTCAAAGCATCCGGGCCCGCGTGCCATCCACCAAATCACAGCGAGGTGCTACAGTCGAGACTCACCTGTCACCCTAGTGTGGCTGTCATGACCCGTCATATCACAAAACCCACACCTTTACCAGCAGTGGTAAGGTGTCCTCCAAGTTGGACTGGACGAGGCAACCATCATTTCACTGGAACGCTCGTTCAAGCCCTTTCTTCCCTTTCTTGAAGAAAACCTCACTCCAGGCTACTCACTTCTGCCATTTTTCTTCTGTACCAACGAAGGAAAGGTGGGCAAATCAGTTATGCTGCTATATTTTCTTTTTGCAAAGAACCGACCGATTGTCACATCCTATTCTTTTCCCGTTTTTATTGTGATTGTGGTTTCCTTTCGATTGCTTTTTGTTTGTCAGTTCATTGATGGATCCTGGAGCACTAGGCAAAGAGTTACCGGCGGATAACCCACTGGAGACAGCAATCTCCAGGAAGCGAGCATCGACCAACGAGTTGACCATGTTGGCGGGCCAACCCATGGAGACGAAGAACTCCAAGAAACAAGCACTGTCCAAAGAGTTGACGACGTTGGCGGACGAACTCCTCAAAGAAAGTTGGAAGAACAGCAAGGGCCCCACCGTGCCTACCCCAGGAACTCTGATGGCCAACTTCGAGGACAAGGAGATGGCCCCCGGAGGGATAAGATCCATAGGTGAGCTGCACAAGGTAAAAAAATAATGGCTTATTACCATAGTTATGGTTTTTGATTATTTGCAATGTGCTTGCTAATATGTTAGGGTTGTGTAGGTGTCGGTGGACGTCCTTGATGATTCTGATGTCGCGGCCCATCCTGTTGGCATCGCCCCGGAGATCGATTCCGATGCCGCTGTCTATCCTGTGGACATCGCCCCGAAGATCGATTCCGATGTTGTGGTCAGTCTTGTGGACATGGCCCCAAAAATCGATTCCCATGCCGCTGTCCGTGCTGTGGTCATTGCCCGAGAGATGGATGACAGGAAATAGTTGGTCGCGCTAATCCTTCAGGGTAGTTTGCATTGCCCTGTGTTTAATTACCAGAATGATGCGTGTTATCAAACCATCTTAGGGCTAGTGCACTGTCTTGTGTGGGCGGTACTTGCTACTTTTGTTTGATAGTGAATCATGCGAACCCTCTCCGATTTATGGAAACAGATGTATCCTCACCAGCTTTTGATGTAATATATGGCATGCTTAGATGTAAGTTTGAACTGTTTATCATATCAGCAGGGCTTGTTTGATGATTCTTGGTGTTAGTAGGTTAGCTACTATGTGAGTTATAGTACTTGCAAAACACTCACTGAAGAGAAACGTTGGGGCTGATGAGCTTGTGGTACGCTTATACTTATCCCTCATCGATCGACCAATAGCCCTAGCTCCTAAAATTGTAGGCTTAGCGATCAATCAGACAATAGTCGACATGGATACATTCAGGCCTCATTTGGTTCATAGGGTAGCAAAATCGTAGCAGAAGTACTGAGAATGTGCAACACAAAATCATAGCAGTGTAGAGATATACTCCCTTCATTCCAAATTAGATGACCTAGGCGGGCTAGTTTGGCCTAGTGGGTTTCAGTGATATGACGTGGTACAGTGCCGTCCAGTCTTCGCGTGTGGTAGCAGTATTGCGGGTACAGTAAGTTTTCTTGAAGAAACGGACTGCACCAAAGTCATGATGGTTCCTTCATCCGAACAATTTACAGTGGGAAAGGTTGGGCTTGCAATACGATCGGGGTAGACCAGGATAATTTTGTGCATGCACCTGGACCAGGATGGTCGACGTCCCACATGTCGGCGAATGAAAGTATTCTTTCCGATATAGAGGATGAGCAACCAGTATTCATTGTTTATTTTTGATGAAAGCTATTGTCTCCACTGTTACGACAGAGGAGTTTGAAACACGGCAGCCCAGTGAACTTGGCATGTGCACCACTCCCTCCTTCCTCATGTAATGCTACCATACTGTTGACTATAAGGTTGGCTAAGGTTCTATTTCCTCTCAAATGTTTTTACCTTTCTTTTTTTAGATACAATTGTTTTTATGCCTTTTTTTAGAATTATTTTTTATACCTAGGAGCACATGTAGAGACGGGCTCTTGCAGAGCCCACTCCTTGACTTTGTCAATGCCTCTCTCTCCTCCACATAAGTAGGCTTATAGCCCAGTTTTTTAGTACTACTTACTATGCATGCATGCGGCGGGCAGCTGGCGTCTTGAGGGGCCAGGGCGGTCAGAGCAGGCTCCAGAAGCGGGCTCCGGAAGCGGTCCGGACTCCAGCATGGCCCACCTCACATTATCACCATATATTTCTTGGAGTCCGTGCGCGGCGGGCGGGTGATCTCTTCTCCCTCGTCCGTTTCTCTCTTCTCAGCTGACGCCCGCCGAGCGATTAGATTTCGGCTATCGACGGTTAATTCAATTACAGTCCCACATGTTAGTGAAATTGCAAGACAACGCGTGTCCCCTCTAGTGAGCGGCGTGCGAGCCGGACTGTCGGGGGTGCGACGCGTACGAGTCGTAAGTGTGCCGCCTTTACCTTTAGAACTTGTGAAGCGTAACATTTTCGCGTGATTGATCGATGGAAATCCAGAACAAAATGACGAGGGCGGTGCTTTCCTGCTCGTTAGGCGGGCTAGTTCGAGTGATATGACGTGCTACAGTGCCGTCCACTTGCTCCATTTTTATGTAAGCAAGAGTTTACACTCTTACGAGGGAGGAGTGTGAAACACCGCGGATCTAATTTTGATCAAGGGATAACTATTCCCTGCCAAATAATGGAGGACTGTTAGCAATTATAGCATGATAGTTAGGGCATCTCCAGCGCTGGCCCACAAATTTACACCGGCATCTGTCCGAGGAAACTGATGGATGCCATCCAATGCTGCCCGCATACCTTTCGTCAACTATATGAACAAACCGGACAAAATTCGTGCAAACAAAGCAAATTTCAAATTAACTGAATGAAATTCATTCCATTTCGAAAACTTTTCCTACAAACTGGACGAAATTCATTACATATTTCGCACAAACCGTACTAAAACCTATTGTAAAGCTAATCTAAACGATCGCCAGCGCCCGACGACCATGTCCAGCCGTGAACCCGAGAAAGCCGGCCATTGCCTTTGCCTCCTCCTCATCCGCCTCGATAACCTCCTCCTCTGGAGCACAAGGGTTCTGAAGATTTCCGCCTCCATGTTGCCGTCAAGCGGCTAATCGGCCGCCGATGTTTACCCCAACAAGCTTGGTGTCGACTGAGTGCAGTAGCGGTGGCATTCCTGGGACCATAGCGTCGGCGACCTACCGTGTACTACTCTTCCTCGCTGCCGGCTGCGCCCGTGCACGCACGCCGACTTCGTGGTCGTGGCGGCGGAGGGCGGACGGGGGGGTGCCGGCGATCTCCTTCGTTTGCTCCTGCGATAGTACGTCGAAGAGAGCTTTGGAGCGCGCCCGGAGCGGAGCTGCCGATGTCCCTCGTCTGCTCCTGCGATAGTACGTCCAAGAGAGCTTCGGAGCGCCAGGAGGCCATGGTTGGAGTGGTGCCGACAGAAGGAAAGGACCGGAGGAGAATAAGTGTGGGTCTTTGGCTATGGCTGGGAGCTGGGGATCAAGTTAATATAGCTGGCGAATGGCAATGAGCCACAGCAGAAGGATGTACAACTTGCGACGGAGTAGGTTTGTCGGGTGTGAATGCGGGCGCTGCTTCAGTGACTTAACTACAGATGCATTGGGTTACTGACATGTTGGCCCAACGGGCATCTGGCCCGCATGTCAGTGACACACCAATTGCACCTGCAGTTAAGTCCGGTGAATGCGGCATTGACATTCTAGAGAGACGGTGTCCATTTTAGGCGGGAAGCATAAGCTAGCGATGGAAGGGGTTTCGGTGTGCAGTGGCACTAAGATCGGTCGCTCAGGATAGTACATACTCCTTACCATACTACCATAGTACCCTCTCTAGCTAGGCTGTTTTATAGATTGTCATTGTGATGGACGATATACATGAGCAAGGAGCTCCGAGTATGACCGTTGGTGTTGAGCCAGGTGAATACATGCTCGGCGCTCACGTAGGCCTCCACCAAACGTCTAAACAGTAATGTGAGGCACCGACGGGGCGTGCAGGTGATGGGCTCGCCGTTTGCGTTGCACCATGAGCAGGACTTTGATTTAGAGGGCGACGTGCATGCATTAGCATGCTTTGACAGTGTGAGCGTGAGTGTCTGACGCGAATTATATCATTTTCATTTGGCTGACGAGGGTGCGTTGCAACAACGAGTCCGTGGTTTGATTTCGCACATACACATAATTTTGGTTTTTACAGTATTTCTTTCTCCATTGACAGGTAGGCCCGCATAGAAAGATAAAGAACACGAGCTAATGAGTTGCATGCAGACTGTTTGACTGGTCAACCAGACAAATACGGAGCTATACGCTAAGCCAGTGACCATATAATCACCATATCTCGTATACAATGATCAAAGTGAGCTATCAAAACAAGTTCGATGACCGCCAATGCATTTTACTCGATAAGAAATGACTAGGATTGAAGGGGAATCCAAATTTCCTTCATCTTCTGTCCTTGAGCTCTTGACAAACCAATGCACTGTACGGTTGTACGGTCACTCCACCCAGAGCTCTCACCAAGCGTCGTTCATGCCACCGCGCCACACACTAACCGGAAAGGCAACGATGGAATCCCGCCGCGCCAAGTTCCTTGCCACCCACGACCGCACACAGAATGGTAGGGAAGCGATGGCATCCCTCCGTGCCGAGTTCATCACCGCTCGTGACCTCACAACTATGTGGGAGGAATTTGAAGATGCCAAGGCCGAATGGGTGGTAGAGCAAGAGGCGGCCAAAGCCGCACAGAGGGAGCAGAAAAGTCAGAAAGCACTCAAGAAAAGAGAGGCCCGCTGCCGCAAGAAAGAAAAGGACGCACGTGCTGCTGCAGAGAGGTCGGCGGAGATCCAAGCACGGTGGGGTGTCGCCGACAAAGACGGGAAGGAGAACGACGGCGTCTGGCCAGCATGTGAGAAGTAGTAGTACTAGTAGTTAATTTGTGTGTCTGTGTCTGAGTATGAGCATGTACCGGTACTACTAGTTACTACTGTAGTTTTTAGATCAAATTACCAGTACATTAGCCTAGACTAAATGGAAAAATTCCTATCCTATGCATGAAATGACATCTCTTTTTCTATAGGAATTGAGATGCATGTCATCTCACTTCCTATGATTTTCATATTCCTATAAAATTCCTATCCTATGAACGAAAGGAGGCCTCTGTTGGAGTAACTACTGTAGCTACCAATACTGCTGGTACAGTAGTTTTCTTCAACAAGCGGAATTCAACGAAGTCATGATGGTTCATTCGTCCGATCAACTTCAATGTGGGAAGTGGGCCTTTGATTTGACGGCTCTTTATCATTGTTACTGCGGCCAGACGACCTTGGATGACTCTCCCTTGGAGTTCTGCGTGCATGGCAAGTGGACCAGGATGGTCGACGTCCCACATGTTGGCGAACGGAAGTTTTCTTTTCGATATCGAGGAGCAAGGAAACCGCGTGGTATAGTATCACTGCTGATTGGTTCTCAAAAAATAGTATCACTGCTGATTTATAATTATTTTTTATTTCTGATGAATGCTAGCGTTTCAACTCTTACGACGAAGGGTGCCAAACACGGCATGTGCTGGATGTCCCACACGTCAGCTAAAGGAGTGGGACATGAACAGCGTGGTAGATCCCAGCGTAAAAAAACAGCATGGTAGAGCATCTCCACTTCTTCCACTTCCGGGTCGGAGACCACACGTAGTAGTACTTAGTGGTATGAACGATACAAAGTGCGACCTGGAGAGAAAGACACGTCTAGTTGGAAGGTCTCGGGGCATACACGTAAACAAATATAAAAGTTAATATGTGCCTCCAACTAATATAGTAGTAGTAGAGTACTTAGGCACGTACTCCATAACATCACCGTGCATTGCACGTTCAACATTTAGTGGTAGTACGTAGTAAGAGACAAATGCCGCCCAAGAGTTCCCTTCTCGACCTACTTTTGGGTGTTTGGTAGAGTGTATGGAGGGTGCATGAGTCCACACTAGTTTAGCACAAATACACTAGAAGAATGCATGAAGAGAGGATGCATGAAGAGGGCTGTTGAGTTGAGCATGCATGAAGAGGGAACAACTATGCTGAGACGAGAACGCAACCAAACACACCCTATATGCCACGCATGTTCATACCATTTGTGCCTTTCTACCTCACTTACCATGCTACATTACTCAGGTTCGTACGTCCACCCCTGGGTACATGTTCGTCCCGTAGTTCCAGTCCCACATGTTCTTCTTATAGATGGAACGATCCTTGGATAACACGTGCACCTTGATGCTAGATGTCTCGCGTGTTGGCAAAAGGATGAACAAAGCTCACGTAAAAAATAGAGTGGAAGAACATAGATTCCCGACGACCGAGAAGGAGCAAGGAAGCTCGTGGTGGAGCGTCTGCACTCATAATATTTAATATTATTCAGCGATATAAAATCAACCATTCATCTCCAAACTGGATTGGAAGAGTATGAAACACGGCAGCCCAGTGTAGTTACATCATACTAGTACATGGTTAACCCACACTATCACCATATTTCTTGGCTTCCGTGCGACACCTATCTCTAGTAATCCAGCAGCCTGTATCGCTTCTCCCTCCTCGTCTCTATCAAAGTTCGGCGGGCTGGAATTTTTGCCGTCTATTGAGGTCGGTTAACTCATCACATGTTAGCGACATGCCAAGAGCATTCTAAAAAAATTTCCTTTCACGTCCCGTTTTCAAAAAGAAAAAAATACGTTCACGTACGAATTTGACTGTATGCTTTGAGCAACTAGCATGTCCTATACCACTCCTCTTTGATACTCTAACTTAGCTAGAGCTTAGACTAACTCATGACTGTCGGCGTTTTGGGAATGGGGGTCCCCAGACTTGCCTGCCTGCGGCTTGCGGCGTGGCTCAAGTGGTGGCCCAGGACGGCCCATCTCCACCAGCACAAGACTCAAGACCCTCGCGAGGGGCCAAGCCTCGCGGGGTGGACAATACAAGACTTATTCAGGGAAGGCCTCGCCAGGAAGGCTCGCGAGGAGGCGGAGAGATCAAAGCAGGGTACCTCATGACGCAAGCTATGACGATCGAGACCAGGCGGGCGCTAGGCGGGCGCCGGCCTACGCAGTGTCCTTGTTTCCTCTTTGGTGCAAAGGGGACAAGCACATGCATGGAGTACCGAGGCATCAGGCAAAGATTGCCATTTCGGTGCAACGCGACCAAGAGAAGCGGAGCGGCAGGATGGAGGTCACCGTGGAGCCCAGGACGGCGTCATTGCCAGTGCCTTTGGCATCCGAAGACCAACTTTAGTCAGGAATAACTTGTACTAGATGTTCCCCTTCGAAATGGCCATTGTTGGCGCCCTACCCACTCAATATTTGGGAAGAGGCCTAGGGCCTCTATATATAGGGTTAGCCACCACAGAATAGGGGCATCTGGTTCGGCACCCAAGCAGTTCACCGCACTAGCTCAAGAACACCTCTCGCGAGGCTATTCTTCCCTTGTACTGTTCATCATCAGCTCTTGATGTAATCCACCACACCACACACTAGAGTAGGGTATTACACCACAACGGTGGCCCGAACCAGTATAAATCTCGTGTCCCTTGTGTTGTTCATCGTTTTAGCTTAGATACTCACGAGGCGATCAGACGTAGATCGGTAGGGGAAAGATCTTCGTGCGCACCCCAGAGTTTGAACCTTAAGGGTCTGCCGGAACCCAACGTCCGACATTTGGCGCGCCAGGTAGGGGTGCGCCAAAATCTTTCTTCCGCTGTTTTGCGTTAGATCCTTCGTCGTGTCCATGGCTGATGCTCACCCGGCTCGCGCCGAGTGTCGGGCTGATCTCGCCGCCCACGTCGCCCAGACGGCTCCCGTCGGTGGGTTTCCCCGTCGTTCCCCTTCGCCTGCCGCCAATGCCGCCACCAGCCTGGCGTGGAACGAGCAGCAGGCCTCATCGCTACATCCTTCAGTGCGGCGGGAAGGCCGCACTGCCACCCCGTCGCTGACTCGAGCTGGTTCATCGTCCCACGCCCGTCGCTCCCCCACGGACGCGCATGCCGCGTTGCTCTTGGCGTGAGCTCCTACACTACCGTCCCATCGACGACCTCTACGAGGAGTCGCTCTCTCACACTACCGAACTCGTTAGTGTCGCAGGGGGCTCCCCTGCACCGTCCCTCTCGCTGCCTCGCCCTCCATCCTCCATAGGAGGCGCAGATCAGGAGGTGCCTCCGCCACCTCCTCCCCAAGACAGCGTCTTGGCTCCAAGGCGCGCGGCCCAAGGAAGAGATCCACCATGTCCGTTGCCCGCGCGACAAGAAAGGAGCTGCCAAGAAATCCCTCGTCCCCAAGAAGGTGCACGCGTGCTCCCGACACCAGCGCGCCACGACCGCATCCCTGCGCCAGCACGTCAAGACCCCGCGCTGCTCCAGGCAGCGACGCGCGGGAATCTCCAAGAGCAAGGCCCACATCAGCAGAGAGCTCCAGTAGTCACTGCAGGCTGCCACGCCTTCACCACCGAGCTACGCAGTGTCTCTTGGCTGGGCAAGTTCAAGCCTGACCTGCCTCCTCGCTATGACGGCACTGTAGACCCCGCGTAGTTCCTACAGCTCTACGAGCTGGGGATCGAAGCCGCCAACAGAGATGAAAAGGTCATGGCGAACTGGTTTCCCATGGCACTGAAGGACGGCGCCCGCACCTGGCTCCTCAACCTGGCCCCTAGCACGATCTCCTCCTGAGGCGAGATGCGCACTCGCTCCATCACCAACTTCCAGGGCACGCGCGACCGTCCGCCGGCTGTGGGTGACCTGCGCCGCATCAAACAGCAGCCTGGAGAGACCTTGCAGAAGTACATCCAGCGCTTCAACAACGCTCGCCTCAAGATTCCCAGGGTGACTGAGGAGGCCATCATCTCAGCGTTCTCTGATGGTGTCCACGACGTCAAGATGAAGGAGGAGCTGGCGATCCACGAAGATCTATGTACGTCTCTGGAGCTGTTCAACCTGGCGACCAAGTGCGCAAGGGATGAGGAGGGACACCTCTCTCTTCTCTAGCTCCCAGCAGCAGACCCAAAAGAGAAGAAAGCCAAGGCCAAGGATGTGAAGCGCAAGGGGCAGCTGTGCTCGCAGTAGAGCCGGACACAAAGCACAGCAGGGACCAACCGGAGTCGTCCAAGGTCAGTCGGTGCTGTGTGTACCACGATATCCATACCCACAACACCAATGAATGCCAAGAGCTCAGGGCCGTGCGAGAAGGCCGAGTCGGTCGATGCCCCGAGCGCAACGGTCGGGGCTACGACCGAGGCGGAGCAAGAGGTGGAGGACGATGGGACGACCGTGGCCCTCACCAAGGTTGGCATGGCCGGCCTTGCGAGGACTGCTGGCATGACCAGCCTCGCGAGGGAGCTTGGAGAGATCAGCCTCGTGAGGATCGCCCACAAGGCAACGCAGGACTTCCTCCTATGCCACCACCACCAATAAGGAATGCGGACCATCATCAGGACGAGGGGGCTGGGGGCTTCCAGGAGCCGCGTGCAATCACTTGCATCTTGGGCGGCGCTCAGGCCCCAGCCTCTCAGTGCATCTTCAAGCAGTTTGCTCGCGAGGTGAATGCAGTCCTCCCCAAGCTTGAGGCCACACGCCCTCTCAGGTGGTCCACGTGCGCCATCACGTTCAGCTCAGCAGATCAGCTCAAGTGCGCGGCAACAGACGGTGTCCTCCCGATGCTCTACTCCCCAGTCATCAGCAATGTGCAAGTTACCAGGACCCTCATTGGCGGCGGGGTAGGGCTCAACGTCCTGTCCGTCGAGAAGTTTAACAATCTTCAAATGCCATACGATCAGCTTCAGCCAACCAAGCCCTTCTCAGGAGTCACTGATGGTTCCACTATCCCGATAGGGTAGGTCCGCCTCCCCGTCACCTTTGGACAGTGCAACAACTAACGCACCGAGCTTATTGACTTCGACGTCGCCCACATTCGCCTGCCATACAATGCCATTGTTGGGTATCCAGCACTGGCCAAGTTCGTGGCAGTGACTCACCATGGCTACAATGCCCTCAAGATGCCAAGAAGTGGCGGGGTCATCACGGTCCCCTGTGAAGAGAAGGATGCGGTGTGCTCCCTCGAACGCGCCTTCCAAGCCGCGTCAATTGAGGACCCAGACAGCAAGAATGGAAACCTTCCTGAAGCGGCTCCCAAGAAGATGAAGACATCACCTGGCTCAAGGCCTCAGGAGGCAGGCGCCTCCGGAGGCGACACATCCGGACATGCGCCCATCCAAGGGGCGCCACCCTCTGTCGCATAGGGAGGCGCACCCGGCGCCGTCCTCGAGCAAGGCTCGGGGGCTCCTTCCTGGGGAGCCACTGACTTTGCCAAGGTCACGAGGGAGGCGCTCGGGCACCACTTGGAGGCGTGCTTCACGACACGTTTCCCTCAGGAAGGCGTGAGGCAAGGAGGGCCCAACCCTCGGGAGTTCATCACCAAGGTCGCTTAGGAGTTGCAGGAGTTGATGCGCGGCAACCGCCGCTTGCCCAGCATAGCTCCCCATCCAGGCGAGGATGGCGGGCTGCGCGTTTGCATCGACTACCCAGGGCTCAATCGAGTCCCGTCTCATGAGTGCTTCTGGCCTTCGCGCATGGGGCGTTGCGCGGGTCCACCACACAACTACATTTGCATGCCCTTCGGCCTGCCAAAGTCGGCTGCAGCCCACTAGCGCCTGATGAGGAGCATTCTGTAAGCTCAGGTGGCCAATCATCGCGTGCTCCTTGAGGAAATGGAGATGGACCTTGCAGAGCCGCCCGAACCTCCTGAGCCTCCCGAGGCTCAGGGCCCCGAGGGCTCGTGAGGATTGGCTTCTTCGCCTCGCTTCGTCAACTTCTCCGACACTCGCTCTACAATGGTATCTGGTGACTTCTTTCTAGTTTCGTTTCAGCTGGGAGCGCCCTCAGGGCTGCATCATCACCAGGCCGCGTGGGTCTGTCCCCGCGACATGTATCTGTTTTGCTTTCGCCTTCAGCTTACCTTATTGGGGGCACCCCTCGGGCTGCATCATCCCCAAGTCGCTTGGGCCTGACCCAGCGGCGTTTGCCTTTCTCTGCATCTACCTAAGTTGATTTGCTTCTTCATGCTTAACTTGCCCGAGATAATCGCCTGCTCGATTGACACCTACCTTTGGGGCCGCTCACTCTGGCATGGCGCTTGCACATGGGTCCGTCCCTGCAACGTCGACAAATCTAAGTTGTCGAGCTCTGGCCGTGGCAGCCCCGCATAGCGCTACCTCACCAGGCCCTCAGTGCCTCAATCACTCCCTCAGAGCAACCAATGGCTGGTTGGCAACCGTAATGGCATTCCTTGTTTTCCTTGTGTTGGTATACATGATCCACGTAAGGAGTAGCGTGGGGGGCGTCGCAAGCTCCCTCTCCCTCTCTCCCGTATTAAAAGGGGGGCACCTGAGCATCACGACTCATGGGCTCTTACTGGCTCTCCAGCCCTCACCCCCTGGCCTTGACCCACGGCATCGCGACCTGTCATACCAGCGGCGGCTGAGCTCGCTCGAGGGCCGGGACCTGAGGATGTAGAGCATGAAGGAAATTCCGGGGAAGAGGGGAGAAGCTCACGAGGGCCGACCCAGCAACACCCCAGCTGCTGGCACGCGGGCCAGGCACCTCGCCGAAGAACGACTCCAAGTTCATGAGATAAGTCACGCCCCTGCAGAAGCTAAACCAATGCAACGCCAAACCCACGCCCAGCAGAGGCTGCTTGAGCGCTGAAGGGGACCTCCTAAGCATCATGACTCAGGGGCTCTTACCGGACCTTGGGCCGCTCACCTCCTGGCCTTGACCACGGCATCGCGACCTGGCATACCATCGACGGCTGAAGCCTGCCTAGGGACCGGGACCTATCAGCATAGAGCACCAAGCCCTCATGAGGAAAGAGAGAGGGAGCCGAGCTGGGACAGGACACGCATGTCGCATTGATTCAGAATAAGGATATAATATTCACAAAAGACATGGCAGGCGCCTTACATACCCTTGCATGGTGTTACTTCGATTCCTCGCAGGGAACAAAAGGTGTTAATCCTAAGGAATGCTAACTACGTGCGCTTCCGCACGAGACGCCATCATCAACAGGGGGCCGTCAGGCGCCGGCGCCAACCCCATCCAGATCAGTGGCGTCGGCGGCCTGATGCAGTTGCCCTGCTGCAAGCACGACGCGAGGTTGGGGGGCTCATAGCTATCGTCGCTCGTCTCCGGAGTCACGTGAAGCTTGGGGGAGTCGCTGGATTCTACGGCTTCTCCGCTGCTGCCTAAGGAGCTGCTGGGGAATCGGTTTGCAGGCCTGGTCCTCGCCACCTTGATGCCCCAGCCAGTTTCCTTGGGGCAGCACTCCAGCCGGCCTCCTTCTGCCTCGAAGACCTTGAAGAACATCAAGGAGGCACCATCGTATTCAAGATGAATTATGAGGGCACCCCCTGTCTGGCAGACCCGGGCGATCTCGCCCCAGCCCCGGGTCATGTAGACCTTCCCCGGAGCGACGACCGTGACCTCCACTCCGGTCACAAGGGTACTGCAGTCAGCGTGCAGCAGCCAGAGCTCCAGAGACCCACTCGGCAGCATCTCGAAGGTGAAGGAGGGAGGAAGGCGAATCCAAAAGCGTGGAGGCATGGCGGCGTGAAGCACAAGCTCGCGAGAAGAGCTCTCCATGGACTCCAGGGGTGGCGACATGCACCGCCATGACTCACCAACGTTGCTGGTGGCGTTGTCGGTGTCGCTCGGTGCCTTCTTGTCCAGGGCCTTCAATTCGGGCGTACAAGGGCATCCAGAACCCAGGCGGCGACCGCTCATACCAGGTCCGCGACGTCTCCTGCAGTGCGACCATGTCGCAGCAGCCGGGGACCGGCCGTTTCTTCGACGGAAGCAGGTCGGGACCCTCTTGGGGGGCCTTTCCCTTCTCTTCCACAAAAAACTGGCGGATCGGCGCCATTGGCGTAAGGTGGAGCAAGGGCGAGGAGAAGAAGAAGGAGAGAAGCAGGAAGAGATGGACTGCGGGGGCTCTCGCCCGTCTGTACTTATAGTTCGGAGGAGGCCAACCGTTGGCCACCACGATCACACGTAATCATGACCCATTTTCTGCATGCAGGGACTTGTCAAGTCGAGCAGTTGCCGAGGCAGCATGGGGAAGCGGAGACGCCCACGTCCAATCAACCGCCATGCGGCACCCAAGGCCACAGGCTGCTGAGGCCCGTGGCGCTCCGCACTTGCCCCTTCGCTTCTCCGCTAAGCCAAGTCCGAGCGCACCTTGGGCCCGGGGGCTACTGTCGGTGTTCTGGGAATGGGGGTCCCCAGACTTGCCTGCCTGCAGCCTGGGGCATGGCTCAAGTGGTGGCCCAGTACTGCCCATCTCCATCAGCACAAGACTCAAGACCATCGCGAGGGGCCAAGCCTCGCGGGATGGACGACACAAGACATCTTCAAGAACGGCCTCGCCAGGCAGGCTTGCGAGGAGGCGGAGAGATCAAGGCAGGGTACCTCGCAAGGTGCTCTTGATGCAAGCCATGAAGATCGAGACCAGGCGGGCGCCAGGCGGGCGCTGGCCTGTGCAGTGTCCTTGTTTCCTCTTTGGTGCAAAGGGGGCAAACACAGGCGTGGAGTACCGAGGCATCAGGCAAAGGTTGCCATTTCAGTGCAACGAGACCAAGACCAGTGGAGTGGCAGGATGGAGGTCACCGTGGAGCCCAGGACGGCGTCATTGCCAGTGCCTTTGGCAGCCGAAGACCAACTTTAGTCAGGATAACTTGTACTAGATGTCCCCCTTCGAAATGGTCGTTGTTGGCGCCCTTCTCACTCAATATTTGGGAAGAGGCCCAGGGCCTCTATATATAGGGATAGCCACCATAGAATAGGGGCATCTGGTTCGGCATCCAAGAGGCGATCGAACTCACCCAAGCAGTTCATCGCACCAGCTCAAGAACACCTCTTGCGAGGCTGTTCTTCCCTTGTACTGTTCATCATCAGCCAATGAGGCAATCCACCACACCACACACTTGAGTAGGGTATTACACCACAATGGTGGCCCGAACCAGTATAAATCTCATGTCCCTTGTGATGTTCATCGTTTTAGCTTAGATTCTCACGAGGCGATCAGACGTAGATCGGTAGGGGAAAGATCTTCGTGCGCACCCCAAAGTTTGAAACTTAAGGGTCTGCGCAGAACCCAATATTCGATAATGACTAACCCTGTACTAACTGTAGCCAAAGAGGTGTTTGGGTGACTGGGTTAGATTGACAATAAATGCACTTGATGGAGAGATAAAAGTGATTTTTTAGTGGTCCCATTGAGAACTACCTCCAGTTAGGACCTCTTGGGTGGGATAGTTTTTTTGGTGGGTTTGGTGCAACTTGCTTCAATTTAAACCGTCATGCTTGGATACTTTAGGGCTATTTGAGCCCCAACTAGCTCAAACTAACTCTATCCCATTGATCCAAACAGGGCCTATGGCCAGTCCCTATGCGGAGCAGTCGCGTGCACCGGGAAGCGGCGCTCTCTCGGCCGTCGGGCCACTTCAATGTCGCCGCCAGTGAGAGGTCGCCTCCGCTCTGGCCGGGCATTAATGTGGCACTGACGCTCTAGGGCGACGCTGACCGTTTCACGCGGGAAGCGCGCGCTGGCAAGGGAGTATAGATTTTGAACCGTTTCAGGTGTAGTACTAGTAGTTTGCAAAACTACTCAATTATTGCACTCAGTTTCCTAAGAAATTGTGGTAAAAAACGTTACTCCACTGCCTGCTTCCCTTCTCCTTCCTCTTCCACTGCCTGCGCACGTCCGCAGGAAGCGACCGGTCAACCTTTATATAGGAGTGCTAGCACAAAAAGATGCATGCATGACCACTAAAATTTCCATATTAAAGCGCCGTTCCGGTGGGAGTATGGCGTATGTTGTTATCTTCGGCCGGGCCATGGCTACCGGGTGACGGCGACCAGAGAAGAGGCGGTGGGAGGGGCATGAATGCAGCTACTATTTGGGTTCACCTTCCGGCTTAAATAAATGCGCAACATCATGTGTACCTGCGGGTGCACAAATTGTAACATACGTGTCTGCTTAAGTGTGAGTCACGTAACTGGTGTGTGTGTGTGAGAGATTCTGAGAGACAGAGTGCGTGTGTGCGACTCTACTCTTCGGACATGTACTCAACCTTTTTCATCGGGATATAAGTATAATTGTATTTACTTTAGCTAGTGATTTACGTGGCCATCTTAATGTGGTTGTGTCAACAAAATGTCACTTCCTGCTCGTGATTTGTGTTATGTAATTACAAGCAAGATTCTCGTGCATTGCATGGAACATCAATATGCATTTTTTTACAAAACACCTGTTGTGATTGACCCATGCAGGAGTAATCCCATGTGTAAAAACTAATGATATCTCGAGAATTTTATCGGAAAACTGGTATCTCGAGAATGTCATCGAAAAAATGAAAGATGAGAGATAAGGCGAGGAGGAGTGGAGCATGGTGGTGACTGGTGGTCGAAATGGGAGGAGGCATGGGGATGGACGGCGCCGACAGGCCGCAACGGCCACCATGCATGCTAGATTGTTCCAGAGACTTATTCCTTTTTTAATTGCTGAGCAATGAGGTTGTGGAAGATAATGATGTGGAGAGAGGTGCGGGTATCTTTTGTAAAATTATCATAGTTTGCTTTCTATCCGTTAGATATAGATCATACGGTCCGTATTACAAGATGGCAGGGACACCATCATCGCCAACCCATTTTTTTTATAAGGGTACACATGATAAGTTTGCTGACTACTAAACTAAAGTGGAATTTGTCCATGTTATGCAAGTAAATTAAGGTGATTGTTTATCATACGGGTAAGTTTGGATGAAGGGTAGTAGGAACAAATGCTACGCCTTGAGCATGTGTGTGTGAGATAGAGTCTTAGTGTGTGTGTGTGGTGTGTGTGTGTGTGAGAGAGAGAGAGAGACAGATGGACTCTTAGTTTGTGTGTGTGTGTGAGAGAGAGAGAGATGGAGTCTTAGTGTGTGTGGGGGGGGGGTGTGCGTGCGTGTGTGTGTGTGTGTGTGTGAGAGAGAGAGAGAGAGATGGAGTCTTAGTGTGTGTGTGGGTGTGTGTGTGTGTGCGGGTGTGTGTGTGTGTGTCGCAGGGTCCTGTGTGGCGGATGTAATTTAAGTGTGCATGGCTTCATCATAGTGAGGTGATGTGTATGGCAGAGGCCACCAACGATGGGGTGTGAGAGAGAAAATGCCCGTAGAGAGGGAAGAGAAGGTATATGCGCGTGAGAGGAGTCGACATCGAGAGAACGTTGTCAGATTGCTGGTTCAGACAGACCCTTGAGGTTCGAACTCTGGGGTGCACGCAAAGATCTTTCCCCAACCAACTCAAGTCTCGAGGCCTCGCAAGGAATCTAGCCTAGAAAGAAGAACACACAAGGGACACGAGATTTATACTGGTTCAGGCCACCATTGTGGTGTAATACCCTACTCCAGTGTGTGGTGTGGTGGATTGCCTCAGGGGCTGATGATGAATAATACAAAGGAAGAGCAGCCTCGCGAGGGGCTGTTCTTGAGCTGGTGTGATGAACTGCCTGGGTGAGTTCAGTCGCTTCTCTCTCTCTAGTGTATCCCAAGATCTCTGTCTGATCGGTCCCCCCTTTTGCCCTATGGTGGCTGGCTCTATTTACAGAGGGAGGCCCTGGGCCTCTTCCCAAATAATGAGCGGGAAGGGTGCCAACAATTGGACATTTTGAATGGGAACATCTAGTACACTTATCCTGACTAAAGTTGGTCTTCGACTGCCAAAGACTCTGACGGTGACGCCGTCCACGGCTCCACGGTGATCTCCATCCTGCCTCTCTGCTGGTCTTGGTCTTGTTGCACCGAAACGGTAACCTTTGCCTGATGCCTTGGCCTGTGCTTGCCCCCTTTGCACTGAAGGGGAAACAAGGACACTGCGCAGGCTGGCGCCCGCCTGGTCTTGATCGTCACGGCTTGTGTCACGGGCACCTCACGAGGTACCCCGCCTTGATCTCTCCGCCCCCTCGCGAGCTTGCCTGACGAGGCTGCTCCTGAGGAAGCTTCATGTCGTCCGCCCACGAGGCTTGGCCCCTCGCGAGGGTCTTGAGCTTGAGATGATGAAGCTGGGCTCCACTGGGCCCCCACATGAGCCATGCCGCAGGCCGCAGGCAGGCAAGTCTGGGGACACCCATTCCCAGAACGCTCACATTAGCCCCCGGCCTCAAGGCGCGCCCGGACTTGGCTTAGTAAATAAGCGAAGGGGCAAGTGCAAAGTGCCACACGCCCCAACAGCCTGCGGCCTTGGGCGCCACATGGGCGTCTTCGCTTCCTGACGACGCCTCGACAACCGCAGGACTTGACAAGTCCCTGCATGCAAAAATGGGCCATGATTACCTACAATCATGGAGGCCGATGGTTGGCCTCCTCCGGCTATAAGTACCGTACGGCGCGAGCCCTTCCAGTTCATCTTTCCCTGCTCCGCCTCTTCTTCTTCGCCTCTCCCCCTTGACTCGTCGCGCCCCATGGCACCCACGAAGAGGTTTTCGGCCACGGAGAAGGGGAAGGCCCGTCGGGAGGGGCCTGACTCTCCTCCAGCCAAGTGCGACCGGGGCTGCCCCCGCAAGCATCCCGCGACTCCCGCGGAGGCTACCCGAGGCCTCGGCGGAGGCCGCTTGATCGGTGGGGGGAGATGCGCCGTGGCCGCGCGGCCTCCCCGTCCTTGATTCCATTCCGCGGAGGTGCTGCCGGAGTTCGTCATCTGGTGGAGGACCCAGCCGGTACTTGGCTTCAGCTCCCTCGCTTCTTTGCTGGCGAGCTGCCAGCTGGTTGCCGCAAGCGGGCTCTAGCTCCAGGAGGATGGCTTCTGCAGCAGGGCTTCTTGGGTAACGGTGGAAATTTCCATTGCCGGGGACGTGGCGTTGACCCACGGCTGGAGAACGTTCGCCTGCGCGCGTGGTCTTAGCCAGCGATGCACTCTCCACTTCAAGTTCGACAGCAATGCCACCCTCTTCATGAGGGTGTTCAGAGGAGACAGCCGCTATGCTGGGTGCTTCCTCGAAGGTGACGACGACGGCCGTCAGCTCATCCTTGGCGATGGCAGTGGCAAAGGCAAGGTCGGGCATGTGCTCGGATGCGCCCGCAGCTCTTCAAGCTTCAACGACTCTCCTTCCGATGGCAGCTCCTCCAGTGGCGGCCGCGATCGGCCACCGCGCTGTCGTGCTCGCTTCGAGGGGGAAGATGGGTAGTCCCGCCGCCGTGCCTTGGTGAAGCGTGAGGAGGTGACCGCCTGAGCTCCGGGAGATGACACAAATCTCCTCCTTCATGCTGTAGACGGTCGGGCAGCGCCTATTTTGCCTTATCTACACAGAGAGAGAAACCTGGAGCCCCGTGGTGGTGTGCTAGGCTATTGCTTTTAATTATCATGATGTCCCTTCTATCTTTGTGCCGTGCTAGGGTGTTGCGTGTTCATGCATGGGAAACTCGCGAAATTAAACCAGATGACACTCGCGAGGCTGCCCGCGCAGCCTCACTTGCGAGGGTCACGAAAGGAAAGTAGGTTCAAGCGAGGGACAAAGACGGAAAATACGGGGTAGGCGCCGCACAACACTAAAACAACTCCACCTAAAACTTCAGATAAAGAAGAACCGACCAACTGCAGAAAGCAAATGAAAAGCCGCGTCCGACACCTAATCTAGTCTTCGACGTCTTCTCACCAGCGCAGAGCTAAGTGCTGCCACTGGGCGTGGGCGGGAGCCCCCGAGGCCCAGGGGCGGCACTCCGGGGACTCCGGGGCATGTACAGCCCCACTCATTATTACGTGAGAGTGTCACGGGCGGCGAGCTTCACAGGAATTGGCCTTTTTGACAGGCACCGGGCCTTTTCTTGAGGGGGGGGGAGTGAGGTTCACAGGCATTGGCCTTATTCACAGGCACCAGGCCTTTTCCAAAAAGCAGCAAGCTTCATAGGCATTGGCCTTCTTCATAGGCTCCGGGCCTTTTCCACAGGCGCTGGGCCTCGCTCAGGGGTAGAACCTCCGGAGATGTTGAATGTTCCACGCGTTCGGGAAGGGCACCCCCTCCTGGGTCTCCAAGCGCGCGGAGCCGGGCCAGGAAACATGAACAACCTTGAATGGCCCCTCCCACATGGGAGAGAGCTTGTGCAGCACTTCCCTGGAGAGTACCCGTCTGAGCACGAGGTCCCCTACCTCGAGAGTTCTGGGGCGGATGTTGCGGCAGTAGTATCGTCGCATCGCCTGTTGATATCTCGCCGTCCGCAGCGCGGCCTCCCGACGGTGTTCCGCACCCAGCACGAGATCCGTCCCCTGCATGGCGTCCTCCTGCGCCTCGTTGAACGCTAGGACCCGCGCGGAGCGACGCCTGACCTTGTGAGGGAGGACGGCCTCAGCCCCGTAGACGAGGAAGAATGGGCTCTCGCAGTCGGCTTGGTCACGGTCGTGCCGATAGACCACAGCACAGACTGGAGCTCGTCGTACCAGCCCCTGCCGCAGGCCTCTAGCTTCTTCTTGAAGGTCCTAGTTTTGAGGCCCCTCAGGACCTCCGCGTTGGCTTGCTCGGCCTGGCCGTTGCTCCGGGGGTGTGCTACCGAAGCGAAGCATATCTGTGTTCCAAGGTTACCACAATATGTTTTGAAGAGATTGCTAGTGAATTGCGAACCGTTATCGGTGATGATGCGGTTAGGCACCCCGAATCGGCTCACGAGGCCCCTGATGAACTTGACTGCAGAGCCTGCTGGGATGGTGCGGACAGCTTCCACCTTAGCCCACTTGGTGAACTCGTCCACGACAACATAAAGGTAATGATAGCCCCTTGGCGCTCGAGGGAACGGGCCCAGAATGTCTAGCACCCAAACCGCAAACGGCCACGAGAGGGGTGTCGGTGTCAAAACCGGCGGATCTCGGGTAGGGGGTCCCGATCTATGCGTCAAGGTTGATGGTAACAAAAAGTATGGGACACAGGTGTTTACCCAGGTTCGGGCCCTCTCGATGGAGGTAAAACCCTACTTCCTGCTTGATTAATATTGATGATATGGGTAGTACAAGAGTAGATCTACCACGAGATCGTAGAGGCTAAACCCTAGGAGCTAGCCTATGATGGTATGAATGTTATTGTGATCGGCCTTCTAAGGACCAACCTCTCTGGTTTATATAGACACCGGAGAGGGCTAGGGTTTACATGGAGTCAGTTACAAGGAAGGAAATATAATATCCGGATCGCCAATCTTGCCTTCCACGCCAAGGAAGGTCCCATCCGGACACGGGCCGAAGTCTTCAGTCTTGCATCTTCACGCTTCAATTGTCCGGACGTTGTACACAATCCGGTTGTCCGGATACCCCCTAATCCAGGACACCCTTAGTAGTCCCTGAACCGGGCTTCAATGACGATGAGTCCGGCGTCCACTATTGTCTTCGGCATCGCAAGGCGGGTTCCTCCTCCGAATACTCCAAAATGGTTATCAAACACATAGACCGTGTCCGGATCCGCAAGATGATCTTCACATACCATTGTAGAGAGAATGATATTTCACAAATGCAATCAGCTGACAACTTTTTCTGATGACGTGACATGTTATTACGGTCGGATCACTATTCGAACCGTTTCCCCACAACCAGCTACAATGCATATCACGAGGTGGTTTCTGTGACACGTCTTGTCAAAGCAGAGATCGTGTCCCCTTATTACGGGATTCTCATCAATACGGGTATGGGTAATCTCGCCACACCATTAACCATGGCGCTTGGGAAACAAGTGATTCCCAACGGGCAAGTGGGGAGGCGTACCGATTTTGGCGTCTCTATAAAGGGATAAGATTCCCCCATTTTCAACCACGCCTTCTTCCTCCTTTGTCCACTCTTGCCCCCTCGAGCTCAAGCGCCCAAGCCCAAGTCTTCCCCAAACAGCTGAACATGTCCGGAGCTGGAGGCAAGTGGGTGGCTTCCACCGTCAAGGAGAAGCACATCACCAATCTTCGGGTGGCCGGATACTTGGCCGCGGACATAGCGCACCGTCTACCAGACTCCGGGCAGGTCATTCCGACCCCAGGACCCAACCAGAAGGTCGTATTCATCGCCCACTTCGTCCGTGGACTGGGATTTCCACTCCATCCCTTCGTCCGCGGGCTTATGTTCTACTACGGGCTGGATTTTCATGGTATGGCCACGAATTTTGTCCTCAACATCTCGGCGTTCATCGTCGTGTGCGAGGCTTTCCTCCGCATCCGGCCTCACTTCAGCCTATGGCTGCAAACCTTCTGCATGAAGCCGAAGGTGGTAAGCGGCCAACAGGCGGAGTGCAGAGGGGCCATGTTGGGCAGAATGCCCAACGTCACATGGCTCGACGGTTGGTTTGTGGAGACCATAAAAGGGTGGCAATCAGGGTGGTTCTACATCACCGAGCTGCGTGGCGCCAACTGGGCGGCGGCCCCCGAGTTTCGATCCAGAGCCCCCATGCGGCTTACCTCCTGGGAGAGGAAGGGCCTCTCCTGGGGCGATTCCGTGGAGCTGGCCGGACTCCAAACATGCGTCAAAAGCATGAAGTACAAGAACATAAAGCTTGTAAACGTGATCCAGGTCATGCTCGTTGGCCGAATCTTGCCTTGCCAGAGGCGGGCAGTCAATATGTGGGAGTTCATACCCACCGAGCATCGGACGCTGCAGAGGCTCTACGACATGACGCACAAAGGCGCATGGAAGGAGTTGTTCAAGGCCTCCGAAGTGCCTCCTCCGACATCCGAGGACCGCGGGATTCACGCCACGCGGGCTCCTAGGCCGGTGAGTTCTTAGACCGACACCGGACACAGTTCTTCCCTATATATTCACGGGAGTGCCTTAAGTAGTTATGTATATTAATTTCAGGATTACGCGGAGACAGCGGAGCGGGTTTACTGCCCGGCTCCGCTGCCAGAAGACCCAGCAGATGTTCTCCTGATAGAGATGCTGGTCCCGGCGCTGTACAAGGTGCCGGAGAAGACGGCCGAGAAGAAGGCCCCAGGGATCCGAAAGGGTCTCCGGCGTAAGGTTGTACCGGAAACCTCGTCCAAAGACGACGAGGCGGACTCCTCCCACAAAGGGGAGGAGGAAGAAGAAGAAGACGCCCCATCCGGAAAGGATGAGGGATCCGGGGAGGTAGACCCGGGGGCCGGAAAAGCTCCTCGGCGCAGGGCCGTCATTCCCCTGTCGTCCGATGACGACGAGTCGGATTCCTCCCGCGGAGGCGGGGGGAATCAGGAAGAGATCCTACCTTCCCCCACCAGGGGGGAGAAGAAGAGAAAAGCCGCCCCAGGAGGGGAGGCTGGGGCGTCCAAGAAGGGGAAGGGGACCCTTCCGGACTACTCCGCCACGGCCGCTCTCAGCGAGGAGGGGTGGCTGCCCAAGGGGAAGCCCCTAGCGCGATCGTAAGTGATTGCACTCTATCATGACTTTACTTCACAGTTTTTGTATTAATAATGCCGAACATATGTGTAGTCCGGCCAGTGATCACCCCGAGGTATCCTCCTCCGGGTCCCTGAGCAATTCGTTCCGACGGCCACCACTCCTCAAGCCGCGGATGACACGGAGGTGTTGTCCCAAAGGCTCCCAGAGTAGGGGGAGGTGACCCTAGAGACGCCCCGAGGCGGGGTCCCAGTCGTCGGACACGCGGGGTTCAAGATCCCCGCGGATCGTGTCGACTAGAGCCACGGCCAGCCGGGCTCTCAGCCGAATACCATTCTGGAACCTTTGACGGTTCCAGACTCAGGCAGGCGACGCCTCGCTAGGGAGGGCGAGCCGTCTGTGTCGCGGACTTCTGTTGCAAATGAGGCGCCGAACGTTCTGCTGGAAGCGCTTTGCGGCGCTTCCCTGGACGAAGGGCACTGTACTCTTATGAGTGCGGTGATTCGGAAGGTTTCGTCCGCCAAGAGCGAACTAACCGAAGCTTGGACCAGCCTCCTAACAGGCTTCGAGGTAAGTAATAAATATGTGCAAAATTACCACCCGATAGGTAGTATCCCCTGATACTCTGTTTGGCGTTCGGAAAGAAAAGCCGAGCAGAGGGTCAATTAAAATCCGCAGGAGTCTCATTATAAGTATTGTTTTGAATAAGCAGGTTGTGCTGCTTGCTGCTGCTGCCCGTAAAGCCAAGGTTGCCGATATGAAACGGGACCTGTAGCAGGTGCAGGAAGAGCTCGACCTCACGAAGAGGCAGCTCGAAGAGAACAAGGGTAAGTAATTCCCGTTCTTATGTATTTAGAGGATAGGCAGAATTGGTGGGTCTAACAACTAAGTGTCGTGACCGTGTAACAGGGGCCCCTGCCGAAGTGGCGGCCGTGAAGAAGGTGCTATCCGAGGCCAAAGACAAGGCGGCCTCAGTGTGTAATGAGCGCGAAAAGCAAAGTGATAGGGTAGGTGTGGTACAGCAGGAGCTCTAGGACCTCGGCAAGAAATGTGAGTCCGTGGAGCATGATCTGAAGGCAAAAGAGGTCGTGCTTGCGAAGGCCCTTATAAGCTTAAAAGACACCAAGGCCGAAGCCGAGAAAGCACAGCAGGAGATCTAGGAGGCCAAGAAGATAGCAGCGGGTAAGAAGTTATTTATGCAAAGCAAATATGTGGAGGAGGCGTTTCTTTTACTTACACGAATACGGAGCTCTCCAGGGGCATTCGCAGATCTGCCACGCAGCGTATCAGACGCTGCGGAGTTCTACCGTGCCCAGGAGGGGAACTCAACGGAGAAGCTGTTCTGGTCCCAGTATGCTGGGGCCGAACACCCGATGCCTCTGAGTGACCAACTAAAGCAGTTGGTCGAACTCCACAGGGCGGCCGAACTAGCTATGAAGGGGTTCATAGTTCGGATGTGGCCTGGTGAGCTCATGCCCAATAGCTACTTCGGCCTGATCAAGCGGATGATGGATGCCTGCCCGCAGCTTGAGGTGATCAAGCGATCCGTGTGCATCGAGGGAGCCCGCCGGGCCCTTGCCCGCGTCAAAGTGCATTGGGGCAAGATGGATGCAGAGAAGCTGGTCAAGGACATACCGCCGGAGGGCAAGGCGCATCGCCATCCCGAGCTGTACTATGATGGCGTTAGGAAGGGTGCTCGCCTCGTGGCTGACGAATGTACCAAGGACACCATTTTGGAATGAATTCTCTTCTATCATGGTTGTATTTTAAGGACGAAGTTAATTGCGCTATGTAGCACTTTTGTTATTTAAAATATTACCTTCTGTGCGGCTGTTTATAAAATCCTGAAAGTAGGCCAGTCATCGGCTTCCGACCCACGCGACTAGCACTGGGGTGTTCGTGGAAAACCCGGACACTCTTTATCCAAATGTTTGGTCCTTAAGGAGGTGTCCAGCGCAGCGAACGAGGCAATCGGACTATGCGGCTTTATAACTTTAACTTAGCCATAGAAGTCTACAATTTTAAATTTTGGCGAAGCCCCTAGAATCCGGAAGGCCGAATTGGGGCGCTATATACGCCTTGGTCTGACAAAGCCGATTTATCGCCTAAAGAGGAAAATCTTTAATGATTTTAGTACCTCTCGAATAGCGACCAGCTCTCGCCACATCATGCCAGTCAGTTTTCGGCTTTCTCTACTGAGGTGCTCGTCTGGACGAACCGGGACACAATCGTAGTAGTTCTCCCTGCGCTACCTTAGCCGATATAACGGAACATAAGGCACGAAAACAAGGGAGCCGGGCTATCCCAACTGTAGACCCAAGACATGATTCGGAGCTAATGCATATAGTGCTATAAGTTCGGGGTGCCACACTATTGAAAGTGTTCGGACTTTTAGTTGCCATATTACGGGGCGTCGTAAGAAGCCACTGGCGAACTGGCCGTACTGAGGTGTACGAATGTAATACCAAATAAACATTTATAAAAGAAGAATACTCAAATAAGGATAATAAGCTGACGCTATATATATTCTCCATTTGACGAAAAATATGTTTAAGCGTATGTTTACAATGGATGCATTAGGCAGAGATAAAAATAGGACTATTTGACATGTCCTATCCAGGGGCAAGCCGTGTGCGGATAGATGAAGCAGGTATAGTGATCGTAAATAGATTCCACCTGGGTATTTCCTTCTGCGCACAATGTCTGTTGCCTCCTTGGGTGTCTCTTCCATATGAGTCCGGCAATTCGGCTCTTCTGAGGATGCTGCACTAACGCGGTGTCCTGAAAGGTAAAAAGGAAAGAGTATGAAGGTATTTAGCGATTACCCACATTATCGACTGGGTCGTTGATGCGCCTCCACCTATGCCCAAGGTATCTTGAGTGCGTAATTGTGTACGCGTGGCATGAATGCTGCTTTGGAGGGGCTTGAGCGGAGGCCGGACTGCTAATCATGACCTTGACATTCGTGTTGATCCTGTTGCAGGGTGCTGCGGACCTGTTTGACAGTGCTCGAAGTTGTCGCCGAATTGGTTTGTCGGAGGAGGCCGCATTGTACTTCTGCCGCGAGGGCTGCCGTATGCTCTTCTGTTGGAAGGGAGCGGTCCGTATTTCCGTTGACAGTGATGACCCCGCGCGGTCCGGGCATCTTGAGCTTGAGATATGCATAGTGTGGCACCGCATTGAATCTTGCGAATGCGGTTCGTCCGAGCAGGGCGTGGTAGCCACTGCAGAAAGGGACGATGTTGAAGATCAGCTCTTCGCTCCTGAAGTTGTCTGGGGATCCGAACACCACTTCCAATGTTATAGAACCCGTACAACGGGCCTCTACTCCAGGAATAACACCTTTAAAGGTGGTTTTGGTGGGCTTGATCCTTGAAAGGTCAATGCCCATCTTGCGCACTGTCTCCTGATAAAGCAGGTTCAGGTTGCTGCCGCCGTCCATAAGGACACGCGTGAGGTGGAATCCGTCGATGATTGGGTCTAAGACCAATGCAGCTGAGCCGCCGTGACGGATACTGGTAGGGTTATCCCTACGATCAAAGGTGATCGGACAAGCTGACCATGAGTTGAACTTGGGGGCGACTGGCTCCATCGCATAGATGTCCTGGAGTGCCCGCTTCCATTCCCGCTTGGGGATGTGGGTGGCGTAGATCATATTGACCATTTTCACCTGGGAGGGGGGATTTCTTTTGCCCCCCCCCCCATATTCGAATGCCTGGGCTCATCGTCATCGTTGCTGTGCAGCCCCTTGTCCTTGTTTTCAGTGTTTATCTTGCCGGCCTGTTTGAACGCCCAGCAGTCCCTACTGGTGTGGTTGGCTAGTTTGTCCGGTGTGCCGTGGATTTGGCACGAGCGCTCTAGTATGCGGTCCAGGCTGGACGGTCCCTGATTATTTCTTTTGAACGACTTTTCCCGCTGTCCGGATTTAGGTCCGCTGAATCCGACGTTGACTGCCGTGTCTTTCGTGCTATCGCCGTTGTTCTGTCTCTTATGTCTATTGCACCCTGGTTTGCCGTTAGCATCGCGGCCGTCCGAAGTACCGGAATGTGGCATGGTGCCGATACGAGCAAACCAGCTATCCACACCCGCACAAAAACGGGTCATTAGGGTTGTGAGATCTGCCATAGACTTGGGTTTTTCCTGGCTGAGGTGTCGAGCGAGCCACTCGTCACGGAATTATGCTTAAAAGCCGCCAGGGCTTCGACGTCCGGACAGTCAACTATTTGGTTCTTTTTAGTGAGGAACCGAGTCCAGTATTTCCGGGCTGACTCTCCGGGCTGTTGAGTAATGTGGCTCAGGTCATCAGCGTCTGGTGGTCACACATATGTGCCCTGGAAGTTGTCAAGGAATGCATCTTCTAGGTTTTCCCAACTGCCAATGGAATTTGCTGGCAGGCTGTTTAACTAGGGCCGGGCTGGTCCTTTGAGCTTAAGGGGGAGATACTTGATGGCGTGTAGATCATCTCCGCGGGCCATTTGAATGTGGAGAAGGAAATCTTCGATCCATACTGCAGGGTCTGTTGTGTCATCATATGATTCGATGTTTACGGGTTTGAACCCTTATGGGAATTCATGATCCATTACTTCGTCTGTGAAGCAGAGGGGGTGTGCGGTGCCTCTGTGCCGGGCTATGTGGCTACGCAGGTCGGATTGGTCTGGATTGCCATGTTGTTCGTCCCGGCCGGATTTATTGATGATGTATCCGGTGTGACGGTCATCGTCGTGCACTGGGGCACGCCCCCGCGATCTGTAGATCGATCTAGGCTGTCCTGCTTTATTTTCCAAAATATCTTGCAGGTCGTGCCAGTTGCCCTGAGCCGTAGTGTATCGGCGTGGGGGTGCGGGCTGGTATCCCATTTTGTCCCGGCCATAGTGTGACTGGTCAGCCGCTTGGCGTTCGAGTCCATATTCCTCGGCGGCCAGGACTTTAGTCCATCTATCTATGAGCAGGTCCGGATCAGCTTGTAGTTGCTGCTGCTTCTTCTTCAGGCTCCTTTAAGTGGCTATAAGCCTACGCTTGAAGCGCTCCTCCTCCACGGGATCCTCAGGTACGCCCAACTCGTCGTTGCCGAGGCTGATCTCATCTTCGGAGGGGGGCATGTAGTTGTCCTCCTCTGGGTATGCGTCTATCACCTGTTCTTCTGGGGTGACCTGCTTGTCTTCCTGTTCGGCCTGCTCAAAGGCGGGCTGATCAGGGTCATATTCTTCTTCGGCACCCTCCGGATTATTTTCGCCTCCGGGGCCGGTGCTGCTATGGCGGGGCTTGGGGCGGTGCCGACGACGCCCATTCTTTGATTTTCTTCCCGAGGGGTTGTCCTCCGTTGCCTCGTCGCCATTAGTTTCCTTCAAAGTGTCCACCATATATATATATATCATATGAGGAGGTGGCCGTCCACCGCCCGGTGAGCGGTGGCTCCTGTGATTCTCATACATCGTCGTCCATACCGTCGATGTCTTCAGAGTCAAATTCAAGCACGTCGGTTAGATCATCGATTGTGGCAATGAAGTGGGTGGTGGGTGGGCAACGAATTCCGTCATTGTCTGCTTCCCACTCGAGCCGGACATAGTTCGGCCCGGAGTCTCCTGACAAGGAGAGAGACTTCAATAAGTCCAGCATGTCGCCAAAGCGCGAGTGCTGAAAAACGTCCGCCGCGGTGAACTCCATCACCGGAGCCTAACCAGGATCGGCAGGCTCGGGGGCGCGCGGACTGGAATCTGCGTCCGGATATGAATCCGGGGGTCCGGAGTCACAGGTTCCCTCAGAGGTGAAACCTGTGTTCGGCTCCATCGCGATGAAGGTACGGCCTGAGGGGCGAGGTCCAGCCCTCCGTCCTTAGGCGAAGCGACCTGTCCCGGATTTATATCCGAGGCTTCTGCCGGGACGATATCCCGAGCGACGTCTGACAACAGGTCTAAGCCGTGCTCATCGCGACTGTTCGGTGCTTCTGGCGCTGGCCCGAATCTGTCGAAGATCAAGTCTCCACGGATATCCTCCGTGTAATTCAGGTTTTCGAAACTTATTTGATGGCCGACGGCATAGCTATCGATCTGCTCCAAGTGGCCAAGCGAATTGGCCCGCAGTGCGAAGTCGCCGAACACGAAGATCTGTCCGGGGAGGAAAGTCTCACCCTGGACAGCATCGTCAATGACGATTGAAGGAGCCATCGAGCCTGACGGCGACATCACAGAGGAACTCTCAATGAAAGCACAAATGTCGGTGTCAAAACTGGCGGATCTCGGGTAGGGGGTCCCGATCTGTGCATCAAGGCTGATGGTAACAAAAAGTATGGGACACATGTGTTTACCCAGGTTCGGGCCCTCTCGATGGAGGTAAAACCTTACTTCCTGCTTGATTAATATTGATGATATGGGTAGTACAAGAGTAGATCTACCACAAGATCGTAGAGGCTAAACCCTAGGAGCTATCCTATGATGGTATGAATGTAATTGTGATCGACCTTCTAAGGACCAACCTCTCCGGTTTATATAGACATCGAAGAGGGCTAGGGTTTACATGGAGTCGGTTACAAGGAAGGAAATATAATATCCGGATCACCAAGCTTGCCTTCCATGCCAAGGAAGGTCCCATCCGGACACGGGCCGAAGTCTTGAGTCTTGCATCTTCACGCTTCAATAGTCCGGACATTGTACATAGTCCGGCTGTCCGTATACCCCCTAATCCAGGACTCCCTCAAGGGGTATGGTTTGCAGTCCCCCTGCCGGCTGATGGATCTGCTTGGCGTGGAATTGGCAGGCCTCACAAGCCTTCACCAGCTCGACGGCGTCGTTGAGTGTTGTGGGCCAGTAGAATCTGCCGCGGAACGCCTTGCAAACGAGGGTTCGTGATGATGAGTGGTGCCCACAGTCTCCACCGTGTATGTCTGCCAACAGTGCCTTCCCCTGCTCTCTGGAAATGCAGCGTAAGCACACGTCGTTTGGCCGCTTCCGGTAGAGCTCTCTGTCCTTGATGCAGCAGGCCGTGGCCTGCCGTGCCACACGCTCTGCGTCCTCCTCCTTCTCCGGCAGGGTCCCTTGCGTCAAGTATTCCTTGAACTCTGCGGTCCAACATCCTTTGCGAGGTTCCAACACCAGGAGCAGGCGTGCCCCTGTGGCCGGGCCGTAGAATGGGGCTCCCAAGGCAGGCGGCCGAGGGAGCTCCTCCCTAGGTTGTGCCATGCTTGATAGTGATGGTGCCGCCGGGGGTTTGAAGAGTCACTCCTCGAAGACACCAGGCTCCTGAGGCACCCACCTGGATGCCCTCTTGGCGATGTCATCAACCTCTTGATTGGTGCCGCGAGGCACATGCTGCAATTCCAGCCCCCAGAACTGTTTCTCCATCCTACAAACCTCCGCGAGGTAGGCTTCCATGTGCTCGTCCTTCGGCTCATATACTTTGTTGGAGAAGTTGACGAGGAGTTGCGAGTCGCCCTTGATGATGAGGCACTTTACTCTCAAGGCGACTGCAGCTTTCAAGCCTGCTATTAGGCCTTCGTATTCTGCTATGTTGTTGGAGACCTTTTCTCCATTCTGGAAGCAGAGTTGCACGGCGTAGTAGAGCTTGTCCCGAGTAGGCGACACAAGCACTGCGCCAGCCCCCGCGCCATGTCGGGAAAATGCCCTCTCGAAGTACATGACCCAGCCGTCCGGCGCCTCGCTTCCTAGGGAAAGCGACCGGTCCTCGCCTGCCTTGAGACCCGGTGCTTCTGCCCATTCTGCCACAAAATCTGCTAGTGTGGCTCCCTTGATGACTCTGGTCGTGCTAAATTCCAGCTGAAATGCTTGCAGTTTGATGTTCCATTCAGCGACTCTTCCAGCTGAGTTAGGGCTCCTTAGTACTCTTTCCAGGGGGTATGCTGAGACGACCTTGATGGGATGGCCTTGGAAGTAGTGCCGCAACTTGCATGAAGCTACCAACAGCACGAGGATGAGTTTTTGGGGCATGGGGTACCGCGCCCTAGCGTCCCATAGCACCGTGCTAACGAAGTACACAGGGTGCTCGACAAGGTTGAGGGTGCTGTGGAAGCTCACGTCCTCCGGAGGTGGGGGTGCCTCCTGAGACGATGGAGCCCCCAGCGCTTGGTCTCTTGGGGAGGTCTCCTCCGCTCTGGGTGCGCTCCCCTGCTGAGGTTGATCCTTTTCGGCTGCGGTCGTGGTCTTTGTGAGGCTTTCTTGGCTTTGTTCTGCTTCGCCTGGGACGGCGGCTGCGGCCTTGATCCGACGCTCCTCCCTAACCGCCACCAGGGCTGCGCTGGCGGAGTAGGAGGTGGCTGGAAGGTAGAGCACCAAGGGCTCCCGAGGGCGCGAAGCTACCATAATCAGAGGGCTGGTAAGGTACCTCTTGAGATCTTGGAATGCCCTGTCAGCCTCTTCAGTCAATTCGAAGGGGCCTTTCTTCTTCATCAGCTTGAAGAAGGGCAGCGCTCGCTCCCCCAGCTTGGAGATGAAACACCCTAAGGCGGTTACACGCCCGATGAGGTTCTGCATTTCCCTGAGGGTCTTCGATGGGCTCATGTCTTCGACCACCTTGACCTTCTCAGGGTTGGCCTCGATGCCCCTGTGGGACATGAGGAAGCCGAGGAGCTTGCCCGAGGGGACTCTGAACATGCACTTCTCCGGGTTGAGCAGTAGGTCCACCTCATTGAAGCTTGCGAAGGTTTCTTCCAGGTCTTGTATCAGGGTTTTTGCCTCCCGAGACCTCACCACAATGTCATTGATGTAAGCTTCAGTGTTCCTCCCGAGCTGCCATCCCAAGGCGATGTGCATTAGTCGCTAAAAGGTCGCACCTGCATTGCCTAACCGAAATGGCATGCATGTATAGCGGTATACTCCACACGGTGTCAGGAAGGCCATTTTCTCCACGTCTTCTACCACCATCTTGATCTGCTGATAGCCCGAGAAGGCATCCATGAAGTACAACAGGTCACACTCAGCGGTAGAGTCGACGATCTGGTCGATGCGGATCCTGTGGGCAGGCCTTGTTGAGGTTGGTGAAGTCGACACACATGCGTTCCTTTCCTCCCTTTTTTGGAACGACAAGCCAATCAGGGTAACGGACCTCACGAATGACTCCTGCTGCCTCTAGCTTGCGGGTTTCTTGGACGATGAAGGCCTGCTTCTCTGTGGACGGCCGCCTTACCTTCCGCTTCACGGGGCGCATGTTGGGGCACACGTTGAGATGATGTTGAAATACATCCCTTGGGACCCATGCCAGTTGACTAGGCTCCCATGCAAACACCTTCTTGTTTGTGCGTAGGAACCTGACAAGGGCCTCCTCCTGCTCAGGCTCAAGGTTGGCGCCTATGGTGAAGGTGGCACCAGTGGATCCATCAACGTTGACAGGCACCTGCTTGGTCTCCGCCTTGTCTTGGCTGAATAGCTGCTTCTTTTTAGTCAGCGCAGCCCCCTTGGGCTCTGGGGCATCTGTGCTGATGGGCTGCGCCGCAGCAGCCTCCTTGAAAGCAAACTTGAGCGCCTGCAGCGCATCCCTCGTGTCCCCGGACATGGTAAGGACGCCGCTGCTCCCGGGAATCTTCATGAGGTTGTACACCGGGTGAGTTGCTGCCATGAACTGGGCCAAGGCTGGGAAGCCGAGGATGGCATTGTACGGGAGGCCGATGAGGGCGATGTCAAAGTCGATCAGCTCCGTGCGGAAGTTGTCGTAGGTGTCGAAGGTCACCGGGAGGCGGATCTGTCCCAAGGAACCGGTGGAGCCGCCTCCGAGGCCCGAGAAGGGCCTGCTGGGCTGAAGCCGCTCTAGCGGCACGTGGAGGAGGCTGAAGGCCTCAACCGAGAGCATGTTGAGGCCGACACCACCGTCGATGAGGGTCCTGGTAACGACCACTTGGCAGATGGTGGGGGTGCATAGCATCGGGAGCGCGCCCGAACCGGCGGGGTTGGAGGGGTGATTGTTCGAGTCGAAGGTCAGATCGGCCTTGGGCGCCACCCATCCCGGGGGGCTTCTTGGCGCTTGAAGGCTGCGCCGATCTGGCGGGCAAACGTCTTGACATGGCAGCTCGAAGGTGGTGCCTGTGAGCCGCCCAGGAGAGCTGCGGCGACCGGGGGCGCCGGCGCAGCATAGTGCGCAAGGAAGAGATTGCGCAGCTCCCCCCAGGAGGTCACAGAAGCCGTCGGCAGGTGGAGCAGCCACATGCGCGGAACGACGGTAAGGGCCATGGGAAACTAGTTTGCCATGATCCTGTTGTCGCCCTCGGCCTCGAGGACGGCCTCCTCGTACACCAGCAGGAAGGCCACCGGATCCGTCGCGCTGTTGTAGCACGGCGGCATCTCTAGCTTGATCTTGTGCGGCCATCACACCTGTCGTAAGGCGGGAGTCAAGGCTCGGAGCCCCCTGGCCCCAGTGCTGGCATCGGCAGCTGGAGCGGGTGGCGCGCTGTCCGCCATGAGGGCAAAGCGCGGTGTCGATGGAGAGCGGGCCGATGGAAGGGAGAGCTTCGGTGCACCCCTACCTGGCACGCCAAATGTCGGATTGCGGGTTCCGGTGACCCTTGAGGTTCGAACTCTGGGGTGTGCGCGAAGATCTTTCCCATACCAACTCGCGTCTCGAGGCCTCACAAGGAATCTAGGCTAGAAAGAAGAACACACAAGGGTCACAAGATTTATACTGGTTCAGGCCACCATTGTGTTGTAATGCCCTACTCCAGTGTGTGGTGTGGTGGATTGCCTCAAGGGCTGATGATGAACAATACAAAGGAAGAGCAGCCTCGCGAGGGGTTGTTCTTGAGCTGGTGCGATGAACTGCCTGGATGAGTTCAGTCGCTTCTCTCTCTCTAGTCTATCCCAAGACCTCTCTCTGATCGGTCCCCCCTTTTGCCCTGTGGTGGCTAGCTCTATTTATAGAGGGAGGCCCTGGGCCTTTTCCCAAATAATGAGCGGGAAGGGCGCCAGCAATTGGCCATTTTGAAGGGGAACATCTAGTACACTTATCCTCACTAAAGTTGGCCTTCGACTGCCAAAGACTCTGATGGTGACGCCGTCCTGGGCTCCACGGTGATCTCCATCCTGCTGCTCTGCTGGTCTTGGTCTTGTTGCACCGAAACGGTAACCTTTGCCTGATGGCTTGGCCTGTGCTTGTCCCCTTTGCACTGAAGGGGAAACAAGGACATTGCGTAGGCCGGCGGCCGCCTGGCGCCCGCCTGGTCTCAATCGTCATGGCATGTGTCACGGGCACCTCGCGAGGTACCCCGCCTCGATCTCTCCGCCCCCTAGCAAGCACGCCTGACGAGGCTACTCCTGAGGAAGCTTCATGTCGTCCGCCCCACGAGGCTTGGCCCCTCGCGAGGGTCTTGAGCTTGAGATGACGAAGCTGGGCTGCACTGGGCCCCCACTTGAGCCACGCCACAGGCCGTAGGCAGGCAAGTCTGGGGACCCCCGTTCCCAGAACGCCGACAAACGTGTTTGTTTGAGAGACACCAAGGAAGACTACTATATATGGATGGTGCATGTAGGCAGGAATTAAACAAAGGGATGGTCTTATTGGTTTCGGGGATATAGGAGAAGAGTGAGTGGCGGGGGGGGGGGGGGGTAGCTAGAAGGAGATTGTTAAGTGTGAGTGTGTGTTTTACCCATCCAGGTGGAAGTTATGTGCACACAAGAGGAGAACGATTCGATGTGGCGTTAGGATTGAGGGTAATTAACTATGTATGGAGACATAGAGACCTTGAACGTGCATGTGTGAGAGGTATACATGTATATGTGGGATGTGTGTGTGTGCGCGCGTGCATGATCGAGATAATAGAAAGAAGACATAAGTCATAAGATCAACGACATGGGAGAGACGGATCAGTATGACAATATGCATGCATGTGAGAATGCAGGGAAGAAGGCCCGACAATTAAGCATGTGTTTTTGTCTTTAAGAGATAGTGGCGTGGGCTGGAGCATGCATCTATGGCGAGCCAAGGGAGTGAGTCACAACGATTGTGCAAAAGGGATCAACCTATAAATGCATATGTATGGAGAGATATATATAGTGTGGGTGATAGGAAGCAAGACTCGGTGTGAGAAAGAAATGTTGACGGAGAAACTACAGATAGATACAGAGATGGACATGCTAGCTAGAGGGACATCCTCTAGTTTGGGTGTTGGAGATGACCGCTGGATGGTTCAGAGGGTGAAGTTATATATGTGTGTGACAGGGCACTTGACTGCATGTAGAGAGAAACATATGTCGTGTGCGTGATAGGAATCAAGAGTAAGGGCGAGAAAGAAGGTTGATGGAGAAACAGATAAATACAAAGATAAAGATGCTAGCTAGTGTGCGTTAGAGATAGGAGTCGAGTGGATCAGAAGGCTGAATTATGTGTGTGGGTGTGAGAGAGATAGAGAGAGGGTGCATGTGAGTCACATACAAACAAATATCAGAGAGAAATGAGATCCTGAGAGACAGAGTTTTGTGTCTGCGAGAGAGAAAGATATTTCACAACGGGAGTGATAGCTAGAGAGAAATATCAGGGAACACAAGATATATCTAGGGAGAGGAAGTGTGTGTGAGCGACATACAAGAGAAAAATGGAGAAATATGTGACCCTGGGAGACAGAGTTTGTGTTTGTGTGTGAGAAAGAGATATTTAAGAGGATGAGTCGTAGGTTCTCATATCTAAGGAGTGAAAGACATCTCTATATTAGGGGTGTGCGAGTGGCACACATGGGAATAATAGAGAGAAATGAGACCCCGGGAGACAAAGTTTTGTGTTTGTGTGAGAGAAAGAGATTCCACATGGAGAATCCTAGTTAGAGACACATAGCAGGGAGCGATATATACTTAGAGAGAGATAGAGTGATGAAGGTCGAGGGAGAGAGTACCGTCAGTGTGTTACGAAGATAAAAGATCATTGTCGACATACATGTAGCACGAGAGATACCTGAGAGACGATGAACGCGTATAGGTCCAGAGAGATAGTCCTATATAAGCATGAGTGATAGCTATATGAGACGAATATCTGGATTAAAGGGGATTCAAATATTTAAATTGGATATCACGACATCGATAATATCATAACGCAAATTGGTGTATCAAACATGCATATTCATTTGAATTTGGGCACACGTGTAATGTTATATAGTTTATCAATATTGGTGATCCATAGATTCTTTAATTACAAACAATGCATGATTTATATGCAATTAATGTCTAAATGGGATTACACTATATGTTGCGTGTGTGAAACACATGATACATGTTTGAGAAGTAAAAAAACCCGCATGAAACACACATAATTGGAGACAGTTAGCGAGGGATGCATACATTGGATTTCAACATAAAGTGGTTTGCTTTTGAAATCTTATGAATCTGAGATCATGCCATTTGTAAACCATATTTATGTATAAATTGTGTTTTGCTTTTGAAAGTATATATAAAAAAATGATGTCTATAGAATGTAATTCCAATTGAAAATGGATCCCGCCCGAAAAAAAGTAGAATACAAACGGGATTCGAATTGAGTTGGCACAGTAAACATGCACTCTGCAAAATTTGAACGATGCAGGGAAAGTCGCACTAACCGCCCAAAACCAAAATCTGCGAGATGGAAATTACAACTGCCTATCCCTGCCACGCAAAGCCTATCTGCTGGATTTCTATAGGTTTTGATAGGAGTAGGTTTGTAATTTCACCCAAACATGGCGTAACCGCCTCTCATCCGGGTTCATACACGGTGGGTGCCAAAGCACAGTGTGTCCTCGGCCGAAATCGACTCCCTCCCCGATTCATATTCATACACGGTGGGCGCCAAAAACAAACTCTAGTCGGCAAATATTCGGTGTATGCTAGATTACCGTCCTATCCCCAACCGACTAATATTGCTGTGATTTAGGGAATTTGAAACAGGGGCTAAGTTTGTAAATTCCCTCACATTTGAGACAAGCGCGCCGTGAATACATGGTTCCCCCCTTCCTCTCTACCTCCCTTTTCCCCAATCGTACTCTGTGGGCGCCAAAACACCCTCTCCACCCCACCCTCCTCCGTCTGCCACCCCATCCACCGCCGTCCTCCTCCTCCATGCCGGAGCTGGTACGCCGACACCGCTGTCTATTACAAGAGATCGACCTCTCTCATCCACGGCTTTGGACCGGGATCCTTGCATCCCGTCCTCTCGCTTCATCCCCGCCATCGTCCACCTTGCCGGCGCCGCTCCTATGACTATCTCGTCCACCGCGCCCTGCCGCCACCGTCTACCCTCCTAGATCTGCTTCCACGCCGCCGACAGCCATCGCTACCGCAACACCATTAAATTCTCAGCACATGCATACACGGCGCCGCACCAGAGGCGGTACCCTTTCGTATCTGCTCAACTTATTTATCGTAGCAAGAAAATATATCGCCACTGCTTTACTCTGATTTCTTGTCTTGGTTGCAAAGTTGCCTTTGTCCGGTTGGCACCTTCAGATCCACCATGGCACGCTCAACACTATACTCCCAATGCTTATGGTTTTCCCGTTTTATATTCCACACTAGTTGAATCACAGTAGACTAAATTTCAAAATTGGGTCAGTCGATTTTTCACAGCTCGCGCGGAGTTCGCCAGTGCGAACGAAGGGGCTCGGGTGGTTGCGGGGCCTCGCCGAATGAAGAAAACTCTACGCGGGCGGGGGTTGGGGCAGGGGGTGGGGGTTGGGGTGGTGGAGGAACACAGGCGGTTGGGGCCAGTGGTCCGGCTGGCGGCCCGTGCGGTGTTCTATATGGGAAGAATCAGAGACGAGGAAGAAGAAGGGTTCGGAGACGTAGGATCTTCATCCAACCACCTGAAATGGTGGAGAGACAGCTGGGAGTTGCATTCTTAATGCGCTCTGGTTCATCAAGTGTGGGCACTGCGCAACCAACATTTTATTATCCAAAACTGCTTGCTCTTCTTTACCATGTTCCTCTTCTATTCTTCTTTAATATGTACTCTCTCCGTTCCTAAATACAATTCTTTGTATAGATTCCACCATGGACTACATATGGAGCAAAATGAGTGAATCTACACTAAAATGTATCTGGATACATCTGTATGTGATCCATAGTGGAAATCTCTACCAAGACTTATATTTTGGAACGAAGGGAGTATGATAGTAGTACAATATGTTCCTTGTACTGAAGATGAGCATGGACATTTGTAGTGTAGAGATCTATATGGTCGGTTGTGATGGAAACTTTCAGCCTCTTTGATTCGTAGGATTTTGTAAATATAGGAATAGGATTTGTAGTGACCTGCCCACTTGAATCCTATAAGAATAGCAAGGAAATGCGAGGAGTTGTGTCGCCTTTGAGAGTTACACTGTTATTAACAGTACCGCACCTTCACTTGAAGAGAGATGGTATCCGAAGCCTTTGTAGCTATATCGGCAATACTAGCACATATATTCCAGCAAGTTCCACTTTGCTGATTTTACTCTGATGCTTAAGGTTTTCCCGTTATATCTACACTATGATCTGTGTAGCTGCTTTGTGTCGCACTAGCAGCAGTCCACTCTTGAAGCTAAACACTGGAATGACTTACAAAATTGGCACCAAGGCATTGAGTGCCATTCTGGATGCAATGAAACTCATACGCTCCCCACCTATTGACTCTTGTTCAGAATATGATCCTAATGACTCTTGTTCTTTTCTGCTGATTGAACACATCAATTATTTACATTACATTGTTGGAACTAGGCGAGGGTCAATCTGGATAGTCATGACGAGCAAAGCTTGCTTGTGCTTTTCAAGGAAGCATTGCAGCAGTATCGGTGTTACCTGAGGAAATCACACTTTGATGGCAAGTCTATAAACGAATTTCCGGTGAAGTCTCCTATGCTAAATTTAGAAGACATTGAATGGAAAAACCTTGTTATGCACTGGTCTCGTTCCCAGGATGAGGTACTATCTATGAAATCACATGACAATTTGAACTTCTACTTTTCCGCATGTGCCTTATGGATCTTTTTTGCAGGACATTTGCTCGAAGAAGAATTCCGGTTTGAAAAGAACGACATGATATCGCAAATATGCTGCCCGCCGCTTTCTCTTGTTAGTACCTGTTGTCATGTATCACTATACTTGCATACATACCTGGTTCATTATGTGACAGCAGCATGCATGATAGCTTGCTTATCAATTGTTCACTCGAAATTATCTGATCTGTATGAATGGTTACATTAGTGTAGAATATATCCAATGCCAATGAATTTTTTTAGCTCTGCATTGTTCTTGTAAGTACATGATGTCCTTTATCAGTGTACTTATATTGACAGGTAGTTGTTCATGTACCATCATTATGTAGGTTATTTTCCTTTGGCCTCCATTTTCTACACATCGGATCTATATTTACTCTTACAATAAGGTTGGTACTGAAGAAGTTTAGATTTTCATACATTTATAGCTACTTGGTTATGTAGCATCACTCTTCATCTTATCTTAAATAGTCTCCATTTTTCGTATATTATCACATCTATATTTACTCTTAACAAAATGTAGAATAAAGGCAATGCTTATGAAGAAGATTCTGTGGTAGACATGTTGAATTGCCCCCCCCCCATCAGCATGGACAAGGGCTTTATAGAGCCTGACTTCACCAGTAATGTATGTTTGTCCTTCTCAAGCCTTCAAACTTTGTTGTGTATATTTGGTTAGGCATGACTGCAATAGCTGTTTATTTTTGGTGTTTGCATCAAATTGCATGTTTAAAGTTTATTATGTAGTTCATAAACAAAAGTTTGTCCTACTCAATTTAAGTTTTCAGTTGTACAACAAAGTTCCTTCTTCATACCATGTAAATTAAACTATACAGATCAAGTGATCTTCTTTTGCTCTCCATGTATGCTTCTGTTCTTCATCCGTAATCCAGTGGTGTCACTACTAGGGAAAAGCCTAGCAGCAGCGCGAGTTTTGGGCCTCTCAGTAGCGCGGGGACCGGCGCTACTAATAAGGCGCTACAGCTAACATATAGCAGTAGAAAGAGACAAACTTGGCAAAAATAGAAACAACATATCATAAGCATAAATAACAAAGTTCATCGTACCCAAAATTACCTAACTAGAGTGATTTTCGCCAGTCGAGGAGGAAGATGGTTTAATTACATCACAAATAAAGTTTCACTGTGCATAACTCAAAGTTTTGTCATACAGAAAGTATGGACTAAACAGACACATTGTCATATATCGACAATCACTCCACCATGTCGTGCCATCCATCCATGTCAGGGAGATAGTCCTCGAGCTTAGTGATAGGCTTCATGTCGAGATGCTGAGAGGCTATCCATGTTCGGACGTCTTCCCGCGACATTTGTGCTTCTCCGTAGAACATCCCTCTTTTTCCGACGACCTCCTTCATGATGATTTGGGCAAGTTCGCGCTGGATGTTATAGAACTCAGCTCAAAGTCGATGATCCTCGATATCTCCTATGTCCTTTGCCCATTGCAGAATATGGGCATCGCCAGATCTAGGTGACATGTGAAGGTTCTGGTGATCCCGTCTGTACTCCAGCATGTGGTGTAGGACATAGAATCCATCATTAAGAGAATCGTTCGGTTGCTGGATGCAGCAGAAGTCGGTCTTATGGCTGAAGGCGACCCTGCCGCCCCTTCTCTTCTTGTCCCTAACCTCTTCACCCCTTGCTTGGTAGTTAAACATAGCACTGTCGAGAACATCTTTGATGTGGGTGTAATCCTTTTTGTGAATGTTCTTCCACGAGTCCAAGTAAAGAGCGTGGGAGAATCGGGGGTAGAGGATGATGAGGACGCCGCGCCTGCTGCTGTGCAAAATAAGTACACCTCAAATTAATTAGCCTCCACCGTGCAAATGAATTTTTGAAATCGAAGGAAGGATAGCAGCACGGATGACTTACACAGGATGATAAGGCACGAGAATCGCCTCCTTGTCCTTATTGGCGAGCATGAAACAGACGATGTAATCCCTCGCATATTCACGGGGCTCTGCGTAGACTCCCAAGAAGCCCTCGTGCATGTAGTACGGGTCAGCGACACAGATATGACGTATCTTCTCAACCCCAATGATGTAGTTCATGTGCAAGGCATAAAGGCGGAAAAACGTAAAATCAGCTTCTTCACGTGAAACATGTCGAATATGTAATCGAATCGGAGGAAGAACTTATCCGCGGGGAAGCTGTCGACGTATGACATTTGCCGCGGAACGTTAACCACGTAGAGCGGGTATCCTGGATTTTTTTGGTGATGAGGCCTTTCTCTACCCGCAGCACATCGTCATGAAGTCTCCTTAGATCGCCGAATCTGGCCCGTAGCGCTGATGCAGGTAGGATTTGTTGACCGGGGATATGCCATTTATCCGCATCGGGGATATCTATACGGTCCTGAAGCCGAGGCTGCTGAGGCGGCTGGATCATAGAATCAGCTTTTTTGCCTTTCCTCGCTCTCTTCCTAGACTTCTTTACTACCGGAAGGTCGTCCATAATACATTGAGACGGTAATTCAGGCACCGACTCATGACGCTCAAACCTAAGGAGGCGCCAGTATAGACATACTGTTCAGCGCCATCGTCATCCTCATCCTCATCCATGGCGACATCATCAGCGACTAATGGAGCCTCCTCCTTACCCTGTCCTCTATCACCCAACCCGACACCCGACGCTAATTGGGTAGGTGGGGTGTTGATGTTCATACCTTGCTGAGGCTGCGTGCTCGTGGGTGTGCTCCCGGCCGCCTCCAGATGAAGCCGACTCTTTGGCCACAACAGGACCCACCCATTGCAACAATCACCAAGCCGCCACGGGGTCTCGTCGTCATCCCCCACTTGTATTAGAGGAGGCAAATTCTTGTGACCCGGTTTGACACTGGCCACGGAAGCCTTGAAGACGTTCGAGGCGATCGGCCGGCTGTGGAACAATGGTTCCTTCGGCTCCATTATCGTCGCCTTCCCCACGTCCAGCTTCTGTTTGCCGATGGTGTACAATATGGTGCACGGGGTTTCGTCGGCCTGCAAAGAAAAGTCTGCGACGTGAGACATCCGAAAGTCAACGAAAACGGGAGATTATACATTTATATTGAAGGGGGCCGGTGTGACAGATACCGTGACGGCGTCGAGCTCAGCCAAAGATGAGGCACCACCGTGCACGTCCGGTGCGGGAGTCAGTGCGGGAGCCGGTGCGGGAGCAGGTGCGGGAGCCGGTGCGGGAGCAGGTGCTCCCAAGAAGTCAGCAAGGGGAAAGCCCTCTGCATTTCTTTTTGGATTTTGCCTTGTCCAGGTGAAAATGCCCGTCACCAAGGAAGTAGACAAATCTGCAACCACCTGTTTTGCGGCAGCTACCGCTGTTGCGACTGTCTGAGCTGATTTCTTCTCAACCGCAATCTCAACCTTCTTGTCGATGTTTTCTTCAGTTAACCTCCGGCTTTCCTTTATCTCCTCCGTGGTCTCATGGTAGTACTTCTTCCACGTGGCGCCGTCTCTGACACCGTGCACGCGTCCATACGACGGTTGAGTATCCACCGGTTGTCATTTCAATATGTTCAACGCCCGGTTGAATGGAGTGTCCCACTTGGGCCTCGCCAATGCCTCAGACGGCGAGTCGCTTTCGGCCGCAATTCGGTGCTGCTCTCTCTGCAAAAGGCACAAGGATAGTTTACAAATATGACTAACGTGTGCAGTTGAATTGATTAGAAACTAAAATTACCAGCAGTCTCATGAACTCGTAATGACCGGTGTTGTCTCATAAACCTTCTTCACTGGGTCCCAACGGTGTCGGGCCCTCAGGACGTCACGCTCCTGCGGGACGGTGAACTCCGCCAAGGGGTCTGGGATGCCCAGACTCGCGGCTTCTGCATCCTCCTTGGCCCATTTGGACCTCTTTCCGCCGTAACCACGGCTTCCGAGGTGGTGGCTCCCAATGTTCCTCTTTTGAAGCCCCTTCATGTACTTAGACTTTTTTTTGGCAGCTTCGGCCTCGCAAGCCTCCTTGAATATTTGAAACTGCTCTTCCGTGATTGTCGGATTATCCTTTACAATCTCGGAGTAGGGTTCCTTGTCGATGATCTTTTCTTTCTTTCACTCGATTTTTCCAGGCGGCCAACACGTCGCTAAACTTGGTCATGGCATTTTTGTTTATCTTCTTCATTGTCGGGTCTTCGTCTGGATCTTCATAATCCTTCTCATTCCGGCCCGGGAACAAGAATATCTAGTGAAACTTCTTTAGGAGGGAGCTCCTCATATTTTCTATCTTCTGTAGTTTCTCATCGTTGATGGTGGCGGTTGTCCATAGGATGCAGCCTATTTGATTGCCGTAGCACGCGCGCGCTTCCTCGGGCGCCTTTCGTTCAAAATTGCCGTCGTCCACCTCCGTGACCACCAGTCTAGTAGTCCTGAGTTTGTTAGGAACCCGTTCTCTCTTTGCTTTAGGTTCTACACCGGCTCCGCTCCCCGAGGCAGCACCAATCTCAGCGCCGGTCTCGATGCCGGTCTGAATCTCAGTGCCGATCTCAGTCTCAGCACCGGTCTACGTGTCGGCCTCAGTCCCCGATGCCACCGGTGGGCCCAGCAACAACATCGGTTGATCGACGGTAAGGCTAAAAAATTCGTCTGCCGCCCGGTAGACGTCGTCGCAATCACCAGGACCATGTCCTTCACCGTTGCTAGCCATGTTTCCTATGATTAAATCTAGTCAATTAATTCTGGACATAATAAAATGAATAATGACATAAAAAAGGCCTATTGTTTTGCAGGAATGTCGACTCCTTCCTGGTGCGGCACATCCCGGGCACTCGATATGTCCTAGGTTGTAGCACAAGTCATGCCGAAATTCACGGAAAATTTCGGCATGACCTTTGCTAAAAAGTGGACAAATCGAGAACCTGAAATTTGCCGGAATAGAAATGAATCAACATTCCGGCAGAACATAGGCCACTCAGCATCATTCCCTGGAAACAACAAAGCCACTTGGGCACAATCGAACAACTTCAATGAAAAGATATAACAGGACCACTTCAATGAAAAATAAAATTTGCCTAAATTCTTTTCCTTGAAAAATAGTGGTCTTTCCAAAAATCAAAAACCTTTGCAAAATGACCTCACTTCTCTGCCTAAGACAGAACCCAAATTATGTTGATCTAGCTATTCCTCTCTCTCACACAAACACACATTATTATCTCTAACCCTTCTCTGCCTAGGACAGAACCCAATTAAATTGCAAAGGAACTCCATTCCTCTAACCCTTCTAACCTAATGCTCTAAAATAAAATTTTCCTCTAACGAAGCCAACCTACTTAACCTAGCTTGTTAATCCAACGAACCTAATTAACCTAGTTAGTTAATCTAGTTTACCTAGATAATTAACCCTAATTAAACTAGTTAATGCAGCTAGTTCTTTGTCAAAGCCCAAAATAAATTTTTGCACTAATTAACCTAATTAAACTAGTTAACCTGACTAGTTCTCTGTCAAATCCCTAACTAAATTTTTGCACTAACCTAGATAATTAACCTAATTAAACTAGCTAACCTATGCATGAGTGAGAGAGGAGGGGTGGGGGCTTACAAAGGATGGCTCTGGTGGTGGCGATGGAGGCAGTGGTGGCGAGCGAGGTAGGGGCGTCTCCGGTGACGGCGAGGGAGGCAGGGGCATCTCCGGTGACAGCGAGGGAGGCAGTTGTGGCAAGGAAGGATCCGGTGGCGTCGACGGCGGCTCCGGTGGCGTTGAAGAGGCCGCGCGGCTCCGTGGCGTTGGGGGCGGCTCCGGTGGCGTCGACGGCGCACGACTCTGGTGGCGTCGACGTTGGTAGGAGACAGCGACGAAGTGGGGCGACGGCGAATCGGGGAGACGGTGGCGCGCGGGGTGGGTTGAGGGATTTGGGGGAGAAGTGGTGGCCGGAGGGAACGGGTTTTTGGTTAAGTCAAACTTAGCGGGGGCACGTTTGGTAAAACACGCTTTAGCTAAGATAGCTATAGAAGTTTTTACAAAACACGCTGCTGCTATAGCTATGTAATTTTCTTCCATTTTTTAATTTCCTTTTCTGTTTCTATAGCAGGGGTCTAGGACACGCGCTGCAGCTACATTAGCTACAACGCCTCTTACAAACACACGCTGCTGCTATGCCTTCCTTCGTTTTTTCACTTTTTCATTTATTTTGCTTGACATTTTATTTTTTTCCTTTCTCCTTTTTCTATTTCTTTCATTTTCATTTACTTCTCTATATGTTTTTCATCTTATTTTATTTCCATTATAGTAGCGCTCTTCTTAGGAAACGCGCTGCTACTTATGCCCTAGCGGTAGCGCGTTTCTTCCAAGCCCGCTACTGCTATGCGTAGCCTATCATTCTAGCAATGGGAATATTAGTAGTAGCGCTTTTTCCACTACACACGCTACTGCTAAGGTTGTATCTGTAGCGCGGTTTTTCTTCAATCTCTACTGCTATCTAGCACTAGCGCCCTTTTTTGAGCCGCGCTATTGCTAAATTTTTGTGTATAAGGTTTTCCCTAGTAGTGTGTGGTGAACCTACGAACTGCAGCACAATGTCATATTCTGCAATGTCTTAACTATGAACAATGTCATATCATTCTACTATTATTTAAACCGTCTCTTTATTTATGAGTTCTTGATCTGTAATCCAGTGGGGTCGTGAAGCTGCCAACTCCTTCACAATGTCATTTCCTGCCATGTCTTGACCTGAACAATACCATATTGTGTTAATGCAATTTTAAACTGTGTCACTTTATTCATCAGTAAGAAATGTGATGAATTGTCAGCACTGATACTTTTATGTGCAAAAGCTGTCATCTGTCTGCTTGTTTATCTTTCGGAGAGAGGAAGATATAAGTGTTGAACAAGCGCAGTCTCATCATGTTGCTCAGCTGCTTGCGCTGCAGCTCACCAGCAGGGCTAACCTTTATTGAACTCTATTGAAGTGCTGTCGGTTTTGTATATTATTTTGTCTGCGTGTTTATTTGCACTGGTGGCGTTCTTTGATGCCCTGTGTATGTAATCTGCTGTCTGCTTGAGCTTTATTATCTCAGTAGAGAACTTTGATGCGCAGTGGATGTAATATGCCATAATTTCTTTATTGTATAGTCTAGGTTTTTTCTTATTCACGATGCTGCAGTTATTTTACTATATATATATATCTTGTCTTTGCAGTAACCCGGCCAAACCATAAAATTACGGTACATAATCGGGCCGTCATGCAATCACGATGTATGATCCGCATCATGGGCCCCATAATCTTGGTCCATTAAAAGGCCAAAAGTAAACTGGCCCAACAGTAGATTCGGGCCTTTAATAGGCCGAGTAAACCCCGGCCCTCTTTTCGCAAGAAAACTCAATGGGCTTTTAGGAGGCTGAGAAGTAGGTTGGGCCTGAAACATGCCGAACAACTCACGGGCCGGCAGCAGCCGGAAATGGACCCCGGCCCATGATTGTGCGAATCAAATCACGGCCTTTTAACAGGCCAAAATTGTCTTGGTCCTTGTTTGGCCCAATCTGACATCGACTGCGAGCAGGCTGGATGCAAACCTGGCCGTAGTTAGGCCCAACTATATGACGTGCTTTTAACAGGCCGAAATTAATATAGGCCCGAAATGTTAAACGCACCCTTAACAAGCCGAAACTAATATCGGACCGAATGACTAAATGGGCCTGTAGCAAGTGGGCCCAAAAGCATAGCATCAAGTTGACGGGCCGAATCTGACATGGGCCATAATTGAGCCCAAAGCCTCTTAAAGGGCCGGACCTGATCTGGGCCGTAATTTGGCCCAGAACATGGTCGGCTTTTAATGGGCCGGATCTCATATGGGCCATTATTAGGCCCGGAACGTGGCAGGCCATTAATGGACCGGATCAAATATGGGTCGTCATTTGGCCCAAAACATGGCAGCCAGTTAATGGGCCAGCCTACTAGGGTCCTCAAAATCTTGTGGGCCTACAGCTGGGCCAGCCCATTAATGTCGGTGAAATCTTGTGGGCCTACAGCTGGGCCGGACCATTATGATCCGCAAGAATTTTGTGGGCCTTTACCTGGGCCGGCCCATTATGGCACATAAAAATCTTGTGGGCCTTTACCTGGGCCGGCCCATTATGGCCCGCAAAATCTTGTGGGCCTTTAGCTGGGCCAGCCCATTATGTTCCGCAAAATCTCGTGGGCCTTTAGCTGGGCCAGCCCATTATGGTCCGCAAAATCTTGTGGGCCTTTAGTTGGGTTTTGCCCATTTAAACTTGATGGGTCGGTCCACCTGTCAACATATCATAGGCGCGTCTCGCCCATTGGATAAGTGACACCTATGCCAACGCGGACCTGACACGTGTCTCCTCCAGCCAATGATGATTTTACACGTGGAAAATCCCCATTGGTTCGGGCTGTTAACGGGTTATCGGATCCAAAACATGACCCAATAGTTTAACAGCGTTCCGTTACGGTGGATGCCAGGTGTCGGTCACCCTTGACGAAAGCACTTCTGTGACGCGAGATTTATCGTCATGGAAGTGGACACTTCCGTGATGATAATTTGGTAATGTCATGGAACACTTCTACGACAGCACAGGTATGACTATCTTGATTCTGTCATAAAATCGTCATGGATGCACATGCATGACAAAAAATGCGACCTACTCTGACAAACACGTATCATCATGGAAGTGTATTTCTTTTGTAGTGGGGTGTGGGTGCGTGGGGGTGGGAAATAGAATAACCGCACTGCACCGAGGGGCATAGTTGTACTGACACATCTTCCTTGTATGGACTTTCCCCCATTATCTATCTTATGGGGGGTGTGGGTGGGAAACAGAATAACCGCACTGCACCGAGGGGCATAGTTGTATTGACACATATTCCTTGTATGGACTTGCCCCCATTATCTATCTTAGGTGGGTGTGGGTGCATGGGTGTGGGAAACAAAATAACCGCACTGCGCCTGTCAAATGAGCATACTGCCATCTTAGCGCGAGGCTGAGCCGGGGGGGGGTGTTAGGACCCCTTCCCCCATCCCGGCGAGGCCGAGCCAGGAACAAGCCGTAGCAGGCGACGATGCGGTGTGCCACTACGTTGCATGAGCAGGCAAGTCCGTAACATGACTTGCCCCATTATCTAGCTTAGAGGGGTGTGGGTGCGTGGGGGTGGGAAACACAATAACCACACTGCACCGAGGGGCATAGTTGTACTGACACATATTCATTGTATGGACTTGCACCCATTATCTATCTTAGGGGGGTGTGGGTGGGAAACAGAATAACCGCACTGCACTGAGGGGCATAGTTGTACTGACACATCTTACTTGTATGGACTTGCCCCCATTATCTATCTTAGGGGAGTGTGTGTGCGTGGGGGTGGGAAACAGATTAACCACACTTGACCGCGGGGCATAGTTGTACTGACACATCTTCCTTGTATGGACTTGCCCCTGCTACCTAAATTAGGGGTGTGGGGGTGAGAAGTAGAATAACCACACTGCGCATGTCAAACGAGCGCACTGCCTCGTTAGTGCGAGGCCAAGCCGGGGGGAGGGGGGAGGTACCCCCACCCCGATCCCGGCAAGGCCGAGCCAAGAACGAGCCGTAGTAGGCGACGACGCGGCGTGATGCGGCGTCACATGCGGAGGCAAGTCCGTAACATGACTTTCCCGATTATCTATCTTAGGGGGGTGTGGGTGCGTGGGGGTGGGAAACTGAATAACCTCACTGCACCGAGGGGCATAGTTGTAGCGACACATCTTCCTTGTATGGACTTGCCCCCATTATCTATCTTCGGGGGGTGTGGGTGGGAAACATAATAACCGCACTACACCGAGGGGCATAGTTGTACTGACACATCTTCCTTGTATGGACTTGCCCCCATTATCTACCTTAGGGGTGTGTGTGTGTGGGGGGGTGGGAACAGAATAACTGCATTGCGCCTGTCAAATGAACGCACTGCCGGGTTAGCGCGAGCCCGAGCCAGGGGAGTGGGGGTCGGGACCCCCCTCCCCCATCCTGCCAAGGCCGAGCCACAAACGAGTCATAGCGTCGCATACGGAGGTGAGTCTGTAACATGACTTGCCCCATTATATATCTTAGGGGGGTGTGGGTGCGTGGGGGTGGGAAACAGAATAACCGCACCACACCGAGGGCATAGTTGTACTGACACATCTTCCTTGTATGGACTTGCCCCCATTATCTATCTTGGGGGGTGAGGGTGGGAAACAGAATAACCGCACTCCGCCTGTCAAACGAGTGCACTGCCCTTTAGCGCGAGGCCGAGCCAGGGGGGAGAGGGGGTCGGGACCCCCTCCCCCATCCCGAGAAGGCCGAGCCAGGAATGAGCCGTAGCAGGCGACACGCGGCGTCGCATGCGGAGGCGAGTCCATAACATGACTTGCCCCATTATCTATCTTAGGGGGTGTGGGTGCGTGGGGGTGGGAAACAGAATAACCGCACTGCACTGAGGGGCGTAGTTATACTGACACATCTTCCTTGTATGGACTTGCCCCTGCTACCTAAATTAGGGGTGTGGGGGTGGGAAGTAGAATAACCACACTGCGCCTGTCAAATGAGCGCACTGCCGCGTTAGCACGAGGCCAAGCCGGGGGGGGGGGGGGAGGGACCCCCTACCCCGATCCCGGCGAGACCGAGCCAGAAACGAGCCGTAGCAGACGATGACGCAGCGTGCCGCGGCATCACATGCGGAGGCAAGTCCGTAACATGACTTTCCCGATTATCTATCTTAGGGGGGTGTGGGTGCGTGGGTGTGGGAAAGAGAATAACCTCACTGCACCGAGGGGCATAGTTGTAGTAACACATCTTCCTTGTATGGACTTGCCCCCATTATCTATCTTAGGGGGGTGTGGTTGGGAAACATAATAACCGCACTACACCGAGGGGCATAGTTTTACTGACACATCTTCCTTGTATGGACTTGCCCCCCTTTATCTACCTTAGGGGGGTGTGTGTGGGGGGGGGGTGGGAAACAGAATAACTACACTGCACCTGTCAAACGAACGCACTGCCGGGTTACCGCCAGCCCGAGCCGGGGGAGTGGGGGTCGGGACCCCCCTCCCCCATCCTGCCAAGGCCGAGCCAGGAATGAGTCATAGCAGGCGACGACCTGGCGTGCCACGGCGTCGCATACGGAGGTGAGTCTGTAACATGACTTGCCCCATTATCTATCTTAGGGGGGTGTGGGTGCATTGGGGTGGGAAACAGAATAACCACACCGCACCGAGGGGCATAGTTGTACTGACACATCTTCCATGTATGGACTTGCCCCCATTATCGATCTTAGGCGGGGGGTGGGTGGGAAACAGAATAACCGCACTGCACCGAGGGTCATAGATTTACTGACACATCTTCCTTGTATGGACTTCCCCCATTATCTATCTTAGGGGGTGTGGGTGGGAAACAGAATAACCGCACTGCACCGAGGGGCATAGTTGTACTGACAAATCTTCCTTGTATGGACTTGCCCCCATTATCTATCTTAGGTGGGTGTGGGTGCGTGGGGATGGGAAACGGAATAACCGCACTGTGCTTGTCAAATGAGCACACTGCCGCGTTAGCGTGAGGCCGAGCCAGGGGAAGGGGGTCGGGACCCCCCCTCCCCCATCTGGGCGAGGCCGAACCAGGAATGAGTCGTAGCAGGCGACGACGTGGCGTGCTGCGGCGTCGCATGCGGAGGCGAGTCCGTAACATTACTTGCCCCATTATCTATCTTAGGTGGTGTGGGTGTGTGGGTGTGGGAAACAGAATAACCGCACTGCACCGAGGGGTATAGTTGTACTGACTCATCTTCCTTCTATGGACATGCCTGCATTATCTATCTTAGGAGCGGTGTGGGTGGGAAACAGAATAACCGCACTGCACCTGTCAAATGAGGGCCTTGCCGCGTTAGCGCGAGGCCGAGCCGGGGGGAAGGGGGGTCCGACCCCCCTCCCCCATCTTGGCAAGGCCGAGCCAGGAACGAGCCATAGTAGGCGACGACGCGGCGTGCCATGGTGTCACATGTGGAGGCGAGTCCGTAACATGAATTGCCCAATTATCTTTCGTAGGGGGGTGTGGGTGCGTGGGGGTGTGAGGGAGTCCTGGACTGAGGGGTCCTCAGACAGCTGGACTACATACTTTGGCTGGACTATTGGACTATGAAGATACAAGATTGAAGACTTCGTCCCGTGTCCGGATGGGACTTTCCTTTGCATGGAAGGCAAGCTTGGCAATTCGAATATGTAGATCTCCTTCTCTTTAACCGACTCTGTGTAGCCCTAGCCCCCTCCGGTGTCTATATAAACCGGAGGGTTTAGTCCGTAGGACAACAACAATCATAATCATAGTGTCACGCCCAAGATGCGACCCTATCCTAAAGGAACTCGAAGGTCCCACCAAGGATAGAAGGGCATCTTGAAGACGCTTTTGCAAGGTGGATATCATTACATCAACATTACATAATAGATGGGGATACATACAAAAGGCATACAAAGCCACACGAATACAACATCATCATACATAAGAGCACCATCCGACTATGGATGAAACACAAACAGAAACTCAAACGACATCCACCCTACTAGCCCAGGCTGCCAACCTGGAACCTATCCCCTGATCGATGAAGAAGCAGAAGAAGAACTCCAAGACAAGCAAACATCGCTCTCGCGTCATGATCATCACATAACCTGTACCTGCAACTGTTGTTGTAGTAATCTGTGAGCCACGAGGACTCAGCAATCCCATTACCATGGGTATCAAGACTAGCAAAGCTTAATGGGAAAGGAAGGGGTAAAGTGGTGAGGTTGCAGCAGCGACTAAGCATATATGGTGGCTAACATATGCAAATATGAGCGACAAGAGAGCAAACAGAATGGTCGTGAAGCTAGCAATGATCAAGAAGTGATCCTGAACTCCTACTTACGTCAAACATAACCCAAAACCGTGTTCACTTCCCGGACTCCGCCGAAAAGAGACCATCACGGCTACACACGCGGTTGATGCGTTTTAATTCGGATCTGGTGTTAAGTAATCTACAACCGGACATTAACAAATTCCCATCTGCCCATAACTGCGGGCACAGCTTTCGAAAATTTATACCCTGCAGGGGTGTCCCAACTTAGCCCATGATAAGCTCTCGCGATCAACGAAGGATATACCTTCTCCCAGGAAGACCCGATCAGACTCGGAATCCCGGTTTACAAGACATTTCGACAATGGTAAAACAAGACCAGCAAGACCACCCGTTGTGCCGACAAATCCCGATAGGAGCTGCACATATCTCGTTCTCAGGGCACACCGGATAAGCTAAGCGTACAGGAACCGACGTAATCCAAGTTGCCAAGGAATGGTCCCGCACGGTGCTCTAGTTTGGACCAACACTCGGAGGAGCACTGGCCCGAGGGGGTAAATAAAGATGACCCTCGGGCTCCGGAAACCCAGGGTAAAAAGGGCTAGGTGAGGCAAATGGTAAAACCAAGGTTGGGCTTTGCTGGAGGAGTTTTATTCAAAGCAAACTGTCAAGGGGGTCCCATAAATCACCCAACCGCGTAAGGAACGCAAAATCCGGGAACATAACACTAGTATGACAAAAACTAGGGAGGCAAGAGTAGAACAAAACACCAGGCATAAGGCCGAGTCTTCCACCCTTTACCAAGTATATAGATGCATTAATTAAATAAGAGATATTGTGATATCCCAACATAATCATGTCCACCATGGAGCAATCTTCAACTTCACCTGCAACTAACAACGCTGTAAGAGGGTCTGAGCAAAGCGGTAATATAGCCGAGCAACAGTTTGCTAGGAAGGGTGTCAAAGGTTAGAGGTTCATGGCAATATGGGAGGCTTGAAGAGCAAAAGATAGGTAATGCAACAAAGCGATAGAACGAAGCAACTTGCATAGCAATAATAGTAGTGAGATCCAGGGTAGCGGTCATCTTGCCTGAAATCCCGCTAGGATGAAGAACGAGTCCATGAAGAAGATGAAACCACGAAGATGAACCAAGCGTAGACGAACGAATCCTCACGATCGCAACGAAACGGGAACTATCTAGAAGAAGCACACTACATGGTAAACACACCACACATATACAAGACATGATCCACAACCAATCATGAAGCAAGACAAGACTACATGAAGCTATTCATGGCAAGAGATGATGCAAACAAGAAGAACACATCAAGGCAAGTTTATATGAGGCCGGGAACAACATATAACAATTCCGGCAAGTCCTCATATGCATATTTAGAAATTGGTCCAGATCTGAATAACCTTATGTTCAAGTTGTTAAACAGCAAGTTAACATGCACAAAGATGATCTACACGAGATTCTAGTCAAGTTACATATAAAGTTCATTTAATTCGGAGCTACGGCCTAGAAGATATGAGCAAAACAAGTTAAACATGGCATTGATGTAAAGATGCATACAAACATCAACCAAACACCTCAAAACATGGATGCAACATGATAATATGAAACTACATGCAATTCTAAGCAAGTTTCATATAAAGCACACTCAAAACAGAGCAACGATTCAACACATACACTCTATACAAGATATGACAACAATCTGTCCAAAACAGCAACTAGGCATATTGCAACCACCAAAACAACATGCTACAACACCTCAACATGAGAACAAAAGGCATGGACATGATGTACTGGTAAAGCTTGACAAAACATGAACACTGAGCTATCTCCAGAAATCACTAGAACATGCTCAAACACACATGGCAAGATTGCATATAGTAACAGTTTCAGACTTTGCAGAAATAACATCAGGTTGCAATGTTTAGAGATATCAAACAGCACGCTACAGGAACTTGTCATGGCAAACAAAGGCATGGCATGAATCTACTAAATGCATAGAAAAAAAGTCCTTTACTGACCAAGAGCCAAAAAGAAACAGAAGATATGATGGCACCCATGTAAACATGGCAAGTTTCGTTAACAGATTCATACATGGCAGAAACAACAATAAATAGGCATGTTGGTGAGCTTGACCACTCATCACAGAGAAATACATGGCATGACAAGGAAACCAAAAGTAAGAAGACATGTTTTTGAATCTAGGGATGTCAAGAGCAAGTTAATAGGGTGCATGGATCACTAGCAAAAATCATGGCAACAACTGAACTTAATGTTAACAGACTGACATCAACATTAGTTAGCAACTTTGGAGCATGATTACAACAAGATACAGTAGGCTATAAATGCAACCAGGGGCATGGATGGATTGAGCATGACATGCATAACAAAACATACTTAGTGAACATCTCCAGATTATGCATAGAATGACTAGTAGCAGCAGGTTTACATAGCATCACAAAATAACAGATTCAGCCTAGCAAAACAGCAACAACAAGTACACTACTTCACGAGCTCGATTCACTCACCACAAGTCACTGCATGACAAGATAAGCATAGCATCTGCCAGAAGACATGTTTATGAAACTAACCAAGACAAGAACAAGTTCATATCATGCAAGTATCAACTACAAGAACCTTGGCAAAATTGAATAACATGTAAACAATCTGCCAGGAAATATTTTATAGCAAAAGTAGAGCAAGAAACTAACATGCTAGACTACTCCATAATTGCAAACAGGGGCATGAATAGCTATAGAAAAACCATAGGTTCAAATCATACTTACTGAAGTATCTCAAAATATGCTTGGATCTCTCTATAGCATCAAGTTTACATGGCATAAAAATAACAGCAGAACAGGGACTGAAATCAGCAACATCACGAAGCCTAGTTTGCATGCTTGTTCTAGTCAACACATTGATCACAAAAATACGTGGAGTACACCCCTGTAAATATAGCATGATGTAACACAAAACTCATGTAGGACTCATGCTCATAGGATGCACACATCAAATGCAACAAAAATGACAAATCACCAAGTTATAACAGTTTCAGCAGATTAACATCATATAGCACTCTTGCAATGATGATTCAGGCATCAATATGAGCTCAAATGAACATGGTGTAATGGAACAAAATTAAGAGCATCTCCCAGCGAACATTTTGACATATTACACGCACAAAACAGAGCTACAGATGCAGAGTTACGATGCGATGAACAGGGCAACATTATGCAAAATATTTCGGGACTTAGGCAAAATAAACAAAGTCAACCTTGGGGTTTCCAGATCCAGATCGGGGCGCGATTCCCGAGGACGGCCGGAGCTCGTCGCCGGAGGAGAGGAAGGAGGAGGCCGGAGCGGGGGAAGGCCGCGGCGATGGCGGGGCGGCACCGACCGAGGAGGACGGCGGCGGGGCGGCCAGGCGGAGCTCGGGGCGAGCGGCGGCGCGGGGCGCCGGGCCAGGCGCAGCCAGGCGGCGCGGCGGTGGCCCAGGCCGGCGCGGGCGGTGACGCGGAGGCCGGCGGAGGCGGCGGTCGACGATGGCGATGGCGACTCAGTGGCGGGGCAGGAGAGCGGCGGCGGCGGATCGGGCCCCGCGGGCCGGATCTGGGCTCGCGGGCCCACGGCGGCGCGCTGTGGGAAACGGTGGCGGAGGCGACACGTGTCACGACGGGAATGGCTGGGCGGGGGCGAGCAGACGTGTCCGGCCGTCGCGGACGCATCCGACGGCGGCGGAGGGGAAATTTAGGGTTTGGGGGGAGAATTCATCCGCGAAATTAGACGGGGAGGGCATATTTATAGGTAGAGGGAGCTAGGAAAGTCCAAATATGGCACGGTTTTTGCCCACACGATCGTGATCAAACGACCGAGAGCATAGAGGGGGTTTGGATGGGTTTTGGGCCAGTTTTGAGGGGTGTTGGGCTGCAACAAAAAAGAGGCTTTTACGGTTATCCGGTTAACCATTGGAGTATCAAACGACCTCCAAATGGCACGAAACTTGACAGGCAGTCTACCGGTGCTATACCAAGGCTGCTTGGCAAACCTCGGACCATTCCAGGGAAGTTTAACATCCGCTCACAACAGGAGACAAAAGGGGGACGCCGGAGGGCATAGGAGTGCCGGATTGCGAAACGGACAACGGGGAAAATGCTCGGATGCATGTTTTGAAAAAACATGCGGATGAAATGCAGATGATGACATGGCAAAATGCAACACGCAAGAAAATAACATGGCAACTACGGCGAATAACTGGCAGACACCTAGCGCATCGAATCCTGGGCGTTACACATAGGCTAGCTTCTAGGGTTTAGCCTCTACGATCTCGTGGTAGATCAACTCTTGTAATACTCATATCATCAAGATCAATCACGCAGGAAGTAGAATATTACCTCCATCGAGAGGTCCCGAACATGGGTAAAACATCGTGTCCCCTGCCTCCTGTTACCATTAGCCTTAGACGCACAGTTCGGGACCCCCTACCCGAGATCTGCCGGTTTTGACACCGACATTGGTGCTTTCATTGAGAGTTCCATTGTGTTGTCATAGTAAGGCTTGATGGCTCCATCAATCATCTTCAACGACGCAGTCCAGGGGGAGGTTTTCCTTCCCGGACATATCTTCGTATTCGGCGGCTTCACACTGCGGACCAACTCCCTTGGCCATCTGGAGCAGATCGATAGCTACGCCCCCGATCATCAGGTCAGGTTTGGAAGCTTGAACTATACTGACGACATCCGCAGAGACTTGATCTTCGACGAGTTCGAGCCCATGTCAGCCGCGCCGGACTGTCACGACGGGCATGACTTTGATCTGCCATCGGATACTATTCGGGAGATCGCGCCTGCGGTGGCGCCGGGAATCAATCCGGAGTAGATCGTGCCCTCCGAGGATGGGTGGATGGACCCCGCCACAAAGGTCATGCACCTATCGGTGCTGGAGCCGAACGTTGATCCCACCTCCTGTGAGGATGGTGTCATCGGACCCTCGGACTTGTCTTCGGATACAGGATCCGAACCGCGTGCATCCGTGCCTATCAAATCTGATTGGGCACTGGTCATGGAGTTCACCGCCGCGGATATTTTTTGGCACTTGCCCTTGGGTGACGTGCTTAACTTATTAAGGTCTCTTTCCTTGTCGAGAGATTCTTGGCCGAACTATGTCCAGCTCGAGTGGCCTCGCTCCTGCTCTTTCCTTGTCGAGATATTCTTCACCGAACTATGTCCGGCTCGAGTCAGACTTGGTGACGAAGAATTCATCGTGCCTGAGGATCCCGTCAAGCAGGAGTGCTTCAAACGCCGGCTTATAGCCGTTGCAAAAATCCTGAAGCAAAAGCAACAACAGCTTCAAGCTGATCAAGATCTGCTAACTGACAGATGAACCAAGGTCCTGGCTGCCAAGGAAGACGGACTCAAGCGCCCTAGCAAAAGCTACCCAAAGCGCAGGTTGCTACCTCAACTCGAGGAGGAGGCTCTAAAGCCCACGCTACCAGCACATGATGCGGCTAACCGGCCACCCCGTGGCCGTGACAAAGCGGCGTACCTGTCACATCCCTAGTTCTGGTATGCACAAGGCTAGCCCTTCATGTGAGCATCATATTTAAATTTCTGAAACTTGAATTGAGGATTGTTGAAGCCTGAAAACTTTAATTTAAAGCAGGGCAAAGAACCCTGGAAATTGCATTCAGTGTTCCCAAATGGCCTTAAATAATGTTGGTTATATTTGGCAAAGGTTTTTGCACCAAACCAGAAATAATGAGCATTTTTGAGGAATATTTTGGGCACTGAATTTAAATCATTATTTTATTTGCATTTGGAATTATATCCATAACTTGTATAGAATATATTTCCAAATACCCTGGAACATTTTATGTGCTTTTGGAAAAGTCCATTAAGCAACATAAAAATATTCAGGGGAATTTTGTCACTATTTTTGAATTTTTTTATTAGAAACAGTGGCAAAAGGAAGTAAATTAAACAAAACAGAAGAAAACTTAAAAAAGAGCAGAGGCCTACCTAACTTACCTGTGCAGCCCAACCCTGTAGAAGGCCCAGCCCACCTGGCAGCCCACTGGCTGGCCCAGCACTGTGCTGGCCCATGCCAGCCACCTGCTTCCTCTCGCCTGGCAGGCGGAGAGGAGCGCGCCCGCGCACGCAGAGCTTGCCAGGCAGCTCCCTGGCCGCCTGCCCCGCTTGGACAGCATGGCGACGCCTCGAAGCCACTCCTCGGTGCTGCCCCGACCACGTCGACCCCCCATTCTCCCCCTGGCTCTCTCCCTCGTCCTCTCCCTCTATGGCCCACGCCCCCATAAGCCACCGTCGCCGCTCGTCGCTACCACCGACCTCCCCGCGCCCATCCGGATATGCCACGAGCTCCACCTCGACCCCCGCATCCTCTGCACCAAGCAAGGCGCCGCCAGGAGCTCCGTGACGACATCCCCGACCCCTTCTTCCTCCTTGGGTCGCCGGAGATCCCCTTCGCCGCCCGCTCGCTCCGACGCTTCCCCGAGCCAGATGAGCCGCCCATCCAACTCCCTGTGAGCCCTGCCGTCATCTCCCCCTCTCCCCCTGGTCGATTTCTCGCTGCAACGCCGATGATCGCGAGTCCCGTATGCCGGCGCCGCACGAGCTCGTTGCCGACGGGGCTCCGGTGACCAAATGGTCGTGTGCGTGCCTCTGTTGGGTTCGGGAGCTCTCGTAGATCACGTAGGTGCAAACAGCTGGTCTTCCCACGCGTCGTGTCGTCAGTTTCGTCGACACCCGAGCTCCGGCCGCCGCCCAACTCGCCGCCGCTGCCGCTACGGACTGCCCCGCGACCTTCTGCTGCCTCCGCTGGATGCGCGGGAGCATGAGCTTCCTCCTTGTACCCCCAGCGCACCCAGCCGCTACCCCTAGCGCCACTCCGGCGAGCCACCGCCGCCCTGGGTCTTCGCCGTCGTCTAACCGTCGGCGCAGCTGACGTGGCACCGTCATTAGCGGCTAATTGACCCACTAACTAACCCCCTGGCACGCTGACAGTCGGGCCCCACTGCCTAACTAACCAGCTAACAAAATTAGTTTAAGTTTAATCTAAACACAGTGGCCCGACGCGTCACCGTTGACCACGCTGATGTGGCCGTTGACCTCGCTGACATGGCCGTTGACCGGACTAATTGTCCCCTCTCAATAGACGTGTACCCTGTAGTATGAGTAGTTGAACCCCTTTATCCTATGCATGACCTGTCATTGCCACAGTAAATAGATGAAACCCACTAGCATGAGTAGGAGTTGTTTGAGCCCTGATGTGCCTACTCATTCAGGCTTGTTTGTCATGCCTGCTATTGCTTAGAGTTGTGTCAGGTCTGATTCATTGGGGATGAATTGGAGGTGTGTAAACATGTCCTACAGTGTGTGAGCTAAGTGTGTGAACACGATTTGGTAAAGGTAGCGGTGAGAGGCCATGTAGGAGTACATGGTGGGTTGTCTCATTGAAGCCGTCCTTAGGAACTGAGTTCTGTGTTTGTGATCCATGAACAGTTACTACCACACATTGGGCTCTGGGCACTCCAAGTTCTCTCGACTTATTAATCAACTTGATCTTTGTCCAGGAGTTGCAACTAGTTTCTGGTGTTTGCAGGTAGTGTTAGTAGTCTACCAAGTGGCACCCGGTATAGGTGGGCTTGGGACAGACTAGGCACAGTGGCACGGTGTACCAAGTGGCACCCGGATGGTGGGATTGGGAACCCTGCTCACATCGTTTGGGGCCGTGAGCGACACCCCAGCCGGATCTCCTTGCGGATGGAACCCGAATAGGTGATAAACCTGGACGAGAGACTTGTGTGGTTAGTCAGGTCGTGGCCGACACCCTCGCCAGGCTTCCGCTTGAAGGTTGCCGAGATACATGACGTGTACATGGCGGTAAGTGGCGAGAGCGTGTGTGAAGAAGTACACCCCTGCAGGGTTAATATGATCTATTCGAATAACCATGTCCGCGGTAAAGGACTTCTGGGTTGCCTGTACAGTTCATAGACAAGTGAAAGTGGATAATTAAAATACGCAAGATAAGCGTGAGTGCTATGGATGGCATTCACGTAGGGAGACGGGAGCGGATCCATAGTGGTGTATTGATATGGTGAATATGTGGACTCGTGTGCGCCACCTCAAAGAGTTACATTGCCGTCGTAGTCCAGGATAGCCACTGAGTCAAAGTTGGCTTGCTGCAGTTAAACCCCACCATCCCTTTGTTGATAATGATGCATATGTAGATAGTTCTGATGTAAGTCTTGCTGGGTACATTTGTACTCACGTTTGCCTATTTTACGTTTTTGCAGAGAGAGACTTCAGTCTCATTAGTAGTTCCTCGTGGACTTCGATGTTTAGCTTGTTACCTCAGCTACGATCTTGTGCCCTCGGCAGGATTTGGTAGATAGTCAGGATTTTTAGCCTTTTTCATTTATAGTTGTCTGTACTCATACAAGTTAAGCTTCCGCTTGTGCTTTGACTTGTATGCTCTGAATGTTGGGTCATGAGACCCATGTTTGTAATATCTCGCTCCCCAGAGCCTATTGAATAAAATACTTGAGTTTTAGAGTCATGTTGTGATGCCATGTTGTATTTGCACATATCGAGCATATTGTGTGTATGTTATTGAAATGCTTGGTATGTGTGGGATCTGACTATCTAGTTGTTTATCCTTAGTAGCCTCTCTTACTTGGAAATGTCTCCTAGTGCTTCCACTGAGCCATTGTAGCTTGCTACTGCTCCGGAACACTTAGGCTGGCCGACATGTGTCCTTCTTCGATCATGTGTCTGTCCCTTCGGGGAAATGTCACACGATGAATACCGGAGTCATGTTAGCTCGCTACAGCCTGGTTCACCGGAGTCCTGCTAGCCCAGTGCTACAGCCTAGATTCACTCGCTGATGACCGACACGTTCGATGCTGGGTCATGGATGCCTGTCCCTATAAGTTTGTGCCACTTTGGGTTTACGACTAGCCATGTCATCCCGGGCTCCTTATCATATGGATGCTAGCGACACTGTCATATACGTGTGCCAAAAGGCGCAAACGGACCCGGGTAAAGGTAAGGCAACACCCGTGGGGATACCGTGCGTGAGGCCGCAAAGTGATGTGATGTGTTACATGCTAGATCGATGTGGCATTGAGTCGGGGTCCTGACAGTACCAGCCCGAACTCCAAACCGCACCCCGTCGCCAATCAAACGATAATACTAAGGCCCAGGGCTACACGAAGGACCTGCAAGATGTATTGGAAAACAAAGCAGGACAGTCAAGATCGATCTACGGATCACGGGGGCGCGCAACAAGACGTGACAATGACCGTCACGCCGTATACAATAAACCAAAGTCCGGCCAGGCCGAATGCAACAGACTAGATTCATTTGAACTACGTCGGGATGTAGCCCGACATAGAGGCGCCGCACACCCCCTATGTTTCACTGATGAAGTCATGGATCACGAATTCCCAAAAGGGTTGAAACCCGTAAACATTGAATCATATGATGGCACAACAGACCCCGTGGTATGGATCGAAGATTTTCTCCTCGACATTCACATGGCCCACGGTGATGACTTACATGCCATAAAGTACCTACCACTTAAGCTCAAAGGACAGGCTCGGCATTGGCTGAATAGCCTGCCAGCTAGTTCCATTGGCAGTTGGGAGGACTTAGAAGACGCATTCCTCGACAACTTCCATGGCACTTATGTGCGACCACCGGATGCTGATGACTTAAGACATATAACCCAACAGCCCGAAGAGTCAGCCAGGAAATTCTGGACTCGGTTCCTAACTAAAAAGAACCAAATTGTCGACTGTCCGGATGCCGAAGCCTTAGCAGCCTTCAAGCATAACATCTGTGACGAATGGCTCGCCTGACACCTCGGCCAAGAGAAGCCAAAGTCCATGGAAGCCCTCATGACACTCATGACCCGCTTTTGCGCGGGCAAGGACAGCTGGCTGGCTCGTAGCAACATCACACCCAAAAACTCATGCGATTCAGATGCTGGGGACAGCAACGGCAAGCCATGATGAAATAGACACAAGCGTCGCAACAATTGCGATAACACCGAAGACACGACAGTCAATGCCGGATTCAGAGGCTTTAGACCCGGACAACGGAAACAACCATTCAAAAGAAACAGTCCAGGGTTGTCCAGTTTGGACCGCATACTCGATCGCTCATGTCAAATTCATGGCACCCCTGATAAACCAACCAACCACACCAACAGGGAATGCTGGGTGTTTAAACATGCCGGCAAGTTGAATGCCGAAAACAAGGAAAGGGGGTTGCATAGCGATGACGACGAGGAGCCCCGGCCGCCGAACACAGGAGGACAGAAGAAATTCCCTCCCCGGGTGAAAACAGTAAATATGATATACGCAACCCATATTCCCAAGTGGGAATGGAAGCGTGCACTAAGGGAAGTCTATGCGATGGAGCCAGTCGCCCCAAAGTTCAACCCATGGTCATCTTGTCCGATCACCTTCAATCGCAAGGACCATGCTACTAGTATCCGTCATGGCGGTTCGGCCCATTGGTCCTTGACCCCATCATCGACGGATTCCATCTCACACGAGTCCTCATGGACGGTGGCAGCAGCCTGAACATGCTCTATCAGGATATAGTGCGCAAAATGGGAATCGACCCCTTAAGGATCAAGCCCACAAAAACCACCTTCAAAGGTGTCATACCCGGTGTGGAGGCCTGTTGTACGGGCTCAATCACACTGGAAGTGGTCTTCGGATCTCCGGACAATTTCCGAAGCGAGGAGTTAATCTTCGACATCGTCCCCTTCCGCAGTGGCTATCATGCACTGCTCGGACGAACGACATTCGCCAAATTCAATGCGGTACCGCATTATGCATACCTCAAGCTAAAAATGCCAGGACCTTGCGGGATTATTACAATTAATGGAAACACAGAGCGCTCGCTCCGCACAGAGGAGCACACTGCGGCCCTCGCGGTGGAAGTACAAAACAGCCTTCTTAGGTAAACAGCCACTTCGGCGATAAAGAACTCGGATACCGTCAAGCGAGTCCGGAGTACTCCGCAGCAGGATCATCCGGCACGTCTAGAGCTCGACTAGCAATCTAGCCTCTGCCCTAGTTCCAGTCAAGCAGCAAAATTTGTGCCGCGCGTACACAACTATGCACTTAAATTACCCTGGGCATAGGTGGAGGCCCGGCCATGACACGGTCCACAATGCGGTTCAACCGCCCCGGGACCCACGCATCTTTGCACCCCCTTTTTCTTTCAGGTCCCTATCTTCAGGAGGCTCTTCTGAAAGACCAGCTATCAAACACATAGCGGGACGGACACACCAGGAGGACAAGAAGCTTTGGCGTACAAGCGAATCCTCAGGTGGTCTCTGATAATGATCATTATGCCTGTTTTACATACTCGCATACTACCCGCTCCTAGTCAGGATGTGTCAAACAGTCCTATTTTGCTGATCGCACTACTCATATATGTACGCTTTGACGTATCATTTGAATAACTAGGGAACATAGTATACAATGTCAGCTTGCTATTACGTTCATTTACCCCTTTGCTTTACTGCTTATTTATTATACCCATGCATTTTGGCATGACCAGTTTCCCAGGGGCTTCAGTACCCCATAACCTGGCAAGACAAGTCCGAACTCTTCCGACAGTGCGGCACCCTGAACTTATAGAACTATATGCATCAGCTTTGAATCATGTCTTGGGTCAATAGTTGGGTTTGCCCAACTCCTATGTTTTGGTACCTTACGTTCCGCTATATCGGCTAACGTACCCTAGGGAGAACTACTGCGATTGTGTCCTGGTTCTTCCGTACGAGCACCTCAGTAGAGAAACCCGAAAACTGACTGTCATGATAAGGCGGGAGCTGGTTGTTGTTCGAGAGGTCTCAAATCCTTAAAGATTTTTTCCGCTTCAGGCGAGGAATCGGCCTCCTCCGATTTAGGCGTGTGTGGCGCCCCAAGTCCGGTTTTCTTGACACTAGGGGCTTCGCCAAAATTTAAAATTGTAGACTTCTATGGCTAAGTGAGAGCGATAAAGCCGTATAGTCCAATTGCCTCGTTCGCGGCACTAAACACCTCCTTAAAAGTACCAAAAATTTGTATAAAGAGTGTTTATGTTTATCCCAAAGACCCCAATACTAATTACATGGGGGCAGAAGCCGACGATTGGCCAACTCTCAAGATTTTTCAAAATGGCCGCACAGAAGGTAATATTTTAAATTAAAAGCGATATATAGCGCACATGAACTGGTTTTCATAATACAGGATGACATGAGTACACTCATTCAAACATCACATCCTTAGTACATTCATCCGCCACAAGGCGGGCACCCTTAATGACATTGTCATAGTATTGTTCGGGGTGGCGATGCTCCTTGCCCTTCGGCGGCCCATCAGTCACCAGCTTCTGGGCGTCCGTCTCCCCCCAGTGCACTTTCGCACGGGCAAGGCCCTGCGCGCACCCTCAATGTAGACGGACCGCTTAACGACTTCCAGCCGCGGACAGGCATTCACCATCCGCTTGACAAGGCCGAAGTAGCTGTTGGGCAGGGGCTCGCCAGGCCACAGCCGGACTATGAAGTCCTTCATGGCTAGTTTGGCCGCTTTGTGAAGTTCGACTAGTTGCTTCAGCTGGTCGCTCAAGGGCATCGGATGCTCGGCCCCAATATACTGGGACCAAAACAGCTTATCCGTCGAGCTCCCCTCCTCAGCCCGGTAGAACTCTACGCCATAAGAGATGCTGCGCGGCAGATCTGCGAATGTTCCTGGAGAGCTCCGAATTTGGGTAAGTAATAGGAAAGTCTCCTCCACGTGCTTGCTTTGCATAATGAAAGCCTTACCCGCAACTATCTTCTTGGCCGCCTCAATTTCCCGGAGGGCCTTCTGGGCTTCTACCTTCCCGTCTCGCGCGCTCTGACGGGCCTTCACAAGCTCTGACTCTGGCATCTTGGAGTCACGCTCCAAGGACTCGAATTTTTTGATGAAATCCTGGAGCTCTTGCTAGACCTCATCAACCCGAGCCTCTTGTTTTTCGCGCTTGGTGTGCTCCTTGGCCGCTTTGTTTTCGGCCTCGGACATCGCCTTCTTAAGGGACGCCACTTCAGTTGTGGCCCCTAGTAATGTTCATCATGCTTCTACTAGCATCAACGATTTTTTCCTTTATATAACATTCAGACGGGGTATTACTTACCTTTGTTCTCCTCGTGCTGCCTCTTCATGAGGCCAAGCTCTTCTTTGGCTGCCCTAGGTTCTGCCTCAGTCCGGAGACCTCTGCAGGGGCAGCAACGGTGGCCAGCAGCGACGCCTGCTTATTCACATAGATATAATATGATTAGACTCCTGGGAGTAATATTTGATCCTCTGTTCGGCTTTTCTTCCCGAACACCAAACAGAGCATCAGGGGCTACTGTCTATACTGTGATACTTTCTCATAATTTAAACTACTTGCCTCAAAGCCGGTCAGGAGGCTGGTGCAGGCTTCGGTCAATCCACTTTTGGCAGACTGAACCTTCGCAATCACCGTACTCATAAGAGTACGGTGTCCTTCATCAAGGGAAGCGCTCTAAAGCGCTTCCACCATGATATCTGATGCCTCTGGATGGACAGAGGTCATCGGCACAGGCAGCTCGCCCCCCTTAGCAAGGGGGTGCTTGCCTGAACCCGGAACCACTGGAGGTTCCTGCGTAGTATCCGGCTGGGGGCCAAGCCTGCTGTCATCCCCCTCAACAGAATCTATGGGGATCTTCCCCCCCCCCCCATGAGCCCGGCATCGGGGGTTTCGCCCTGAGGCGCCTCCAGATCCATCTTTCCCTGGCCCGGTATCCTCTAAGACAACACTTCGGTGTCGTCCACGGGCCGGGGAGTGGAGGCCGTCGGGAGCGAATAGCTCTTCATCTCCAACGAGCTCAAGGACCCATCCGAGGAGGATGAGTCAATGTGGGCTTTGGACAGACTGTGCAAACATATCTTCACATAATAAGAAGCCACAAAACTAAAACATGCAAGAAGTGTTATGGCATCCGAATACTTATGACTTCTCCAGGGGCTTGGCCCTAGGTGGCCACTCCTCCTCGTTGTAGGCGGCGGTTGTGGAGTGGTCCGGAGGGAGGGTCCTTCCCATCTTGGACCTTTGGCCTCCCCGGAAGGGGCGGCCTTCCTTTTATTCTCCCCCTCGGTTTGGGGGAGAGGGTTTTCCTCTTCCTCCTCCTTATTGTCATTGGAGGAGTGCACCTCGGTGTCTTCGGACGATGAGTCTGTCACCACCTTGCACTGGAGACTTTTCCTGGTCCCCATGGCCTTCTTCTTGGCCTTCTTCTCCAGCACCTCATAGGGCGCCGGAACCAGCATCTAGGTCAGGAGAGCGGTTGCTGGATCTTCAGGCAGCGGAGCCGAACAGTCGATCCGCTCCGCCGTTGCCACATAATCTTGTTAAATCAGTATGGTTGTCAGCATTCTGGGAACTGGGGTCCCCAGACTTGCCTGCCTGCGGCTTGCGGCGTGGCTAAAGTGGGGGCCTAGTGCAGCCCAGCTTCATCAGCTCAAGCTCAAGACCCTCGGGAGGGGCCAAGCCTCACGGGGCGGACGACAGGGAGCTTCCTCAGGAGCAGCCTCCTCAGGCAGGCTCGCGAGGAGGCGGAGAGATCAAGGGAAGGTTCCTCGCGAGGAGCCCGTGACGCAAGCCATGATGATCGAGACCAGGCAGGCGCCGACCTGTGCAGTGTCCTTGTTCCCCTTCGATTCAAAGGGGGCAAGCACAGGCCAAGGCATCAGGCAAAGGTTACTGTTTCGGTGCAACAAGACCAAGACCAGTAGAACGGCAGGATGGAAGTCATCGTGGAGCCCAGGACGGCGTCATCGTCATAACCTTTGGCATCCGAAGACCAACTTTAGTCAGGATAAGTGTACTAGATGTTCCCCTTCAAAATGCCCAATTGTTGGCACCCTTCCCGCTCATTATTTGGGAAGAGGCCCAGGGCCTCCCTCTATAAATAGAGCTAGCCACCGTAGAGTAGAGGCATCTGGAAGACGGATCAATCGGAGAGAGAGAGAGAGAAAGGCGACTGAACTCACCCAAGCAGTTCATCGCACCAGCTCAAGAACAGCACCTCACGAGGCTGTTCTCCCTTTGTATTGTTCATCTTCAGCCCCTGAGCCAATCCACCACACCACACACTGGAGTAGGGTATTACACCACAATGGTGGCCTGAACCAGTATAAATCTCGTGTCCCTTGTGTGTTCTTCCTTCTAGCCTATATCCTTTGCGAGACTTCGAGACATGAGCTGGTAGGGGAAAGATCTTCGTGTGCACCCCAGAGTTCGAACCTCAAGGGTCTGCCGGAACCCGAAATCCGACATTTGGCGCGCTAGGTAGGGGTGCGCCAGAATCTTTCTTCCGCTGGTCGCGTGTGATCTTCTGTCGTGTCCACGGCTGACGCTCGCCGAGCCCGTGCCGAGCGTCTGGCTGCTCTCGCCACCCGTGTCGACCAGACGGCGCCCGTCGGCAGACGCCCCCGTCGTTCCTCGTCGCATGCCGCCAACACCGCAACCGACCCGGCGTGGAACGAGCAGCAGGCCTCATCCCTGCATCCTTTGGTGCGGCAGGAAGGCCGCACCGCCACCCCGTCACTGACTCCAGCCGGTTCGTCATCCCACGCCCGTCGCGCCCCCACGGACGCTGCGCTGCGCTGCTCCTAGCGCGTGAGCTCTTGCACTACCGTCCCGTCGACGACCTCTACGAGGAATGGCTCGCCCGCATCACCGAGCTCGTCAGCACTGCAGGGGGCTCTCCCATGCCATCTCTCTCGCTGCATCGCCCTCCGTCCTGCGCACGAGACGAGGATCAGGAGGTGCCTCTACCACCTCCTCCCCAAGAAGGTGCCATGGCTCCTAGGCGTGCGGCCCCAGGACGAGACCATCTGCATCCGGCGCCTGCGCGACAAGAAAGGAGTTGCCAAGAAATCCCTCGTCCTCAAGAAGGTGCTGACGTGCTCCCAGCACCGTGCGCCATGACCGCATCCCTGCACCGCCACATCAAGACCCCGCACTGCTCCAAGCAGCGGTGTGTGGGAATACCCAGGAGCAAGCCCCGCATCAGCAAAGAGCTCTGGTGGCCACCGTAGGCTGCCGCGCCTTCACCACCGAGCTGCGTGGCGTCGCATGGCTTGGCAAGTTCAAGCCGGACCTGCCTCCTCGCTACGACGGCACTGCAGACCCCGCGGAGTTCCTCTAGCTCTACGAGCTGGGCATCAAAGCCGCCAACGGGGATGAAAAGGTCATGGTGAATTGGTTTCCCATGGCGCTCAAGGACGATGCCCGCACCTGGCTCCTGAACTGGCTCCAGGCACGACCTCCTCCTGGGACGAGATGCGCACCCGCTTCATCGCCAACTTCCAAGGCACTCGCGCCCGGCCCCCGGCCATGAGTGACCTGCGTCGCATCAAGCAACAACCAGGAGAGACCTTGCAGAAGTACATCCAGCGCTTCAACAATGCCCGCCTCAAGATCCCCAGGGTGACTGAGGAGGCCATCGTCTCAGCCTTCTCCGATGGCGTGCGTGACATCGAGATGAAAGAGGAGCTAGCAATCCATGAAGACAAGTGCACATCCCTGGAGCTGTTCAACTTGGCGACCAAGTGCGCCAGGGCTGAGGAAGGGCGCCTCTCCCTCCTCGAGCTTCCGGCTGCCGACCTAGAAGAGAAGAAGCCCAAGGTCAAGGACGTGAAGCGTAAGGGAGCTATTGTGCTTGTAGCAGAGCTAGACACCAAGCAAGGTAGGGAACAACCTGAGTCATCCAAGGGCACCCGGTATTGCGTGTACCACGACCTCCACACCCACAACACCAACGAATGCCAACAGCTCAGGGCCGTCCGAGATGGGCGTATCGGCCAATGTCCCGACCGCAATGACCGGGGCTATGGCCGAGGAGGAGGAAGAGGTGGAGGACGATGGGAAGATCGTGGCCCTCGCCAAGGGTGGCATGACCGACCTCGCGAGGACCGCTGGCAGGACTAGCATCGCGAGGGAGGTTGGAGGGATCAGCCTCATGAGGACCGCCCTCAAGGCGACGCAGGCCTCCCTCCTCTACCACCACCGCCGAGGAGGAATAAAAACCATCATCAGGACGAGGGGGCTGGGGGCTTCCATGAGCCGCGTGAAATCGCTTGCATCCTAGGCGGCGCTCAGGCCCCATCCTCTCAGCGCATCTTCAAGCAGTTTGCTCGCGAGGTGAATGCAGTCCTCCCCAAGCTTGAGGCCACGCGCCCTCTCAGGTCGTCTGCATACGCTATCACGTTCAGCTCAGCGGATTAGCTCAAGAGCACAGCAACGGCCGGAGTCCTCCCAATGCTTTGTTCCCCAGTCATCAGCAATGTGCAAGTCACCAGGACCCTCATCGATGGCGGAGCAGGACTCAACGTCCTGTCCGTCGAGACATTCAACAATCTCCAAGTGCCATATGATCAGCTTCAGCCAACCAAGCCTTTCTCAGGAGTCACTGATGGTTCCACTATTCCGATAGGGCAGGTTCGCCTTCCAGTCACCTTTGGGCAGCACAACAACTACCGCACCGAGCTCATTGACTTTGACGTCGCCCACATTCGCCTGCCATACAATGCCATCCTCGGGTACCCAGCCCTGGCCAAGTTCATGGCAGTGACTCACCATGGCTACAATGTTATCAAGATGCCAGGAAGCAGTGGAGTCATCACAGTGCCCTGTGAGGAAAGGGATGCAGTGTGTTCCCTTGAGCGTGCCTTCCAAGCCGCGGCAATCGAAGACCCAGATCACAGGAGCAGGAGACTTCCCGAGGCGGTCCCTAAGAAGAAGGCAGTCACCTCCAGGAGGCAGTCACCTCCAAAGGCGTTGCATCAGGATCCGCGCCCGTCCAAGGGGAGCCACCCTCTGCCGCATAGGAAGGCGCGCCCGGCGCCCTCCTCGGGCAAGGATCGGGGGATCTGTCTTGGAAAGCCATCGACTTTGCCAAGGTCACGAGGGAGGCGCTCAGGCACCACTTGGAGGCATGCTTCAAAGCACGTATGAGGCAAGGAGGGGCAAACCCTCAGGAGTTCATCGCGAGAAACATTCAGGAGCTAAAGGAGTCAAGAGTCAGGCGTGGCAGCCGCCGCTTGCCCGCCGTGGCCCCGCATCCAGGCGAGGATGGTGGGCTCCGCATCTTCATCGATGTACAAGGGCTCAACCAAGCCGCGTCTCAGGAGCGCCTCTGGCCTTCACGCGTGGAGCGCTGTGAGGGCCTACATCATAGCTACGTTCGCATGCCTTTCGGCCTGCCGAACGCGGCCGCTACTCATCAACGCTTGCTGAGGAGCATTCTGGAGGCTCAGGAGGTCCGGCATCATGCGGGCCTGGCAGAGATGGAGATGGCCCTCGAAGATCCATCCGTGCCCCCGGAGCCTCCCGAGGCTCTAGGTCTCGGGAGCTTGTGAGGGTTGGCTTCCTCACCACGTGTCATCCGCTACTTCAGCATCCCTTCATCTTCAACCGTATAAGGTGACATCTTTGAAAGTTCCATTTTCAGCTGGGAGCGCCCACAGGGCTGCATCATTCCCAGGTCGCATGGGTCCGTCCCTGCGGCATGTATCCGTTTTGTTTATGCTCTTTACCTACCTTGTTGGGGGCGCCCCTCGGGATGCATTATACCCAAGCTGCTAGGGCCAGACCCAGTGGCATTTACTTTTTCCGCATCTATATAAATAGATTTGCTCCTTCGTGCCTAACATGCTTGACCTAACCGGCTGCACGATTGACACATACCTCTGGAGCCGCTCACTCTGGCACGACACTTGCGCACAGGTCCATCCCTGCAACACCGATAAATCTGAATGGCTGAGCTCTGGCCGCGGCAGCCCTGCATGGCGCCACCTCACCAGGCCCTCAGTGCCCCAATCACTCCCTCGCAGCGACCAATGGTTGGCTGGCAACCGTAATGCTTGTGTTCCTCTCATGATTGATATGCAGGACCCGCTCCAGGAGTAACGCTGGTGGCGTCGCGAGCCTTCTCTCCTTCTCGCACATTAAAAGGGGGGCGCCTGAGCATCATGACTCATGGGCTCTTACTGGCTCTCCAGCCCTCACCCCCTGGCCTTGACCCACGGCATCGCGACCTGGCATACCAGCGACGGCTGAAGCCTGCATGGGGACCGGGACCTGTCAGCGTGAGTACCAAGCCCTCGTGAAGAAAGAAAGGGGGAACTGAGCCGGGACAGGACAAGAATCTCGCATCGATTCATAATAAGGATATAATATTCAGAAAAGACATGGACAGCGCCTTACATACCCCGGCGGGGTGGTACTTCGATTCCTCGTAGGGAACAAAAGGTGCTAATCCTAAGGAACACTAACTACACGCGCCTCCGCAGGAGACCCCATCATCAACAGTGGGTCAGGCACCGGCGCCAACCCCATCCAGATCAGTGGTGTTGGCGTCCTAATGCAGTTGCCCTGCTCCGGGAGCGACGCGAGCTCGGGGGCTTGTAGCTATCGTCGCTCGTCTCCGGAGTTGCGTGAAGCTCGGCAGAGTCGCTGGACCCTCCCCCCCCCCACTGCTGCCTGAGGAGCTGCCGGGGAAGCGGTTGGCGGGCCTGGTCCTTGCCATGATGGTGTCCCGGCCGCCTTTCTTGGGGTAGCATTCCAGTCGGCGTCCTTCTGCGTCGAAGACCTTGAAGAACATCAAGGAGGCGCCATCGTATTCGAGACGGATTATGAGGGCGCCCCATGTCCGGCAGACCCGAGCGATCTCACCCCAACCACGGGTCATGTAGACCTTGCCCGGAGCGACAACCACAACCTCCACTCTAGTCGGAGGGGTACTACAGTCAGCCTGCTGCAGCTAGAGCTCAAGAGGCCCCCTCGGGAAGCTCTTGAAGGCGAACGAGGGAGGAAGGCGAATCCAAGATCGAAGAGACATGGCGGCGTGGAGCACAAGATCGCAAGAGGAGCCCTGGGCATGGACTCCAGGAGGAATGACACGCACCGCCATAACCTGCCGGTGTCGAGGGCAGCACCGTCGGTGTCGCTCGGCGCCTTCTTCTCCAGGGCCCTCGATGCGGGTGTACAAGGGAAGCGAGAACCCTGGCGGCGCCTGCTCGTACCAAGGCCTCGATGCCTCGTGCCGAGCACCCTCATCTCGGCGGAAGAGGACTAGCCGTTTCTTCGACGGAAGCGGGTCGGGACCCTCTCGGGGGGCCTTCCCCTTCTCTTCTGCAGAAAACCGGCGAATTGGTGCCATAGACAAAGAAAGGAGTAGCAGGGAGAGATGCACTAGAATGTCTCGCGCCATACCGTACTTATAGCCAGAAGAGGCCAACCATCGGCCTCCATGATCGCAGGTAATCATGACCCATTTTTGCATGTAGGGACTTGTCAAGTCGTGCAGTTGCCGAGGCGTCGTGGGGAAGCGGAGACACCCATGTCCAATCGATTGCCACACGGCTCCCAAGGCCGCAGGTTATTGGGGCCCGCCGTGCTTCACACTTGCCCCTTCGTTTCTCTGCTAGGCCAAGTCCGGGCGCGCCTTGGGCCTGGGGACTACTGTTGGCGTTCTAGGAAAGGGGGTCCCCAGACTTGCCTGCCTGCAGCCTGCGGCGTGGCTCAAGTGGGGGCCTAGTGCAGCCCAGCTTCATCAGCTCAAGCTCAATACCCTCGCGAGGGGCCAAGCCTCGCGGGGCAAATGATAGGGAGCTTCCTCAGGAGCAGCCTCCTCAGGCAGGCTCGCGAGGAGGCGGAGACATCAAGGCAGGGTACCTCGCGAGGAGCCCGTGACGCAAGCCATGACGAACGAGACCAGGCAGGCGCCAGGCGGGCGTCGGCCTGCGCAGTGCCCTTGTTTCCCCTTTGGTGCAAAGGGGGAAAGCACAGGCCAAGGCATGAGGCAAAGGTTACCATTTCGGTGCAACAAGACCAAGACCAGCGGAACGGCGGGATGGAGGTCACCGTGGAGCCCAGGACGGCGTCATTGTCAGAACCTTTGGCAGCTGAAGACCAACTTTAGTCAGGATAAGTGTACTAGATATTCCCCTTCAAAATGGCCAATTGTTGGCGCCCTTCTCGCTCATTATTTGGGAAGAGGCCCAGGGCCTCCCTCTATAAATAGAGCTAGCCACCGCAGAGTAGAGGCATCTGGAAGATGGATCGATCAAAGAGAGAGAGAGAGAGAGAGAGAGAGAGAGAGAGAGAGGTGACTGAACTCACCCAAGCAGTTCATCGCAATAGCTCAAGAACAGCCCCTCGCGAGGCTGTTCTCCCTTTGTATTGTTCATCATCAGCCCCTGAGGCAATCCAACACACCACACACTGGAGTAGGGTATTAGACCAAAATGGTGGCCTGAACCAGTATAAATCTCGTGTCCCTTGTGTGTTCTTCCTTCTAGCCTAGATCCTTTGCGAGACTTCAAGACTCGAGATGGTAGGGGAAAGATCTTCGTGCGCACCCCAGAGTTCGAACCTCAAGGGTCTGACGGAACCCAAAATCCGACAACGGTGGCTTAAGTTCCTCTCACGAATATACTAAGGAATGGCACATCTTGCGAAATGTAGAATGCTTACCGAGTTGGCGTGGTGCTTGGCGCTGAGTCCGCGGTCCTCGGTGGTGGGAGGAGAAACTTCGCCGGCCGTGAACAACACCTTCCAGACGTCTTTGTGCATCGTGTTGAAGAGCTCTTGCAGTGTCTGGTGTTGGGATGCGTCGAACTCCCACAGGTTGAATGCCCGTCTTTGACACGGTAGAATCTGGCGAAATAGCATGACCTAGACCATGTTGACAAGCTTGATGTTCTTGGTTATGATATATTTGACGTAGTTTTGGAGTCCGGTCAGCTCCGCGGGCGCGCCCTAGGCTAGGCCCTTCTTCTTCCAGGAGGTGAGCCGCATGGGGATGCCGGATCGGAATTCGGGGGCCACCACCCAGTTGGCGTCGCGCGGCTCGGTGATGTAGAACCACCCCGATTGCCACCCCTTCACGGTCTCCACATAGGAGCCTTCGAGCCAGGTGACGTTGGGCATCTTGCCCACCATGGTGCCTCCGCACTCCGCCTGCTGATTGACCACAATCTTCGGCTTCACGTTGAAGATCTTCAGCCACAGGCCGAAGTGGGGCCTGATGCAGAGGAAAGCGTCGCACATGACGATGAACGCCGAGATGTTGAGGATGAAATTAGGGGCCAGTTCATGAAAATCCAGCCCATAATAGAACATGAGCCCGCGGACAAATGGGTGGAGGGGGAATCCCAGTCCACGGCTGAAGTGGTCGAGGAACACAACCCTCTTCTGTGGTCCCGGAGTCGGGATGATCTGCCCTGTGTCCGGGAGCCGGTGCGCGATGTCTGCGGCCAATTATTCGGCCGCCCAAAGCTATGTAATGTCCTCCTCCGTGATGGAGGAAGCCATCCACTTGCCTCCCGCTTCGGACATGTTTGGCTATACGGAGAAGGTGAGAACTGGGGCGCTGGAGCTCAAGCGTGCAAGAATGGATGAGCGAAGAAGGAAGCAGGCGTGGGTGAAAGGTGGGAGAAACTGCGCGCCTTCCCACTTGCCCGTTAAGATCGCGTGTTTCCCAAGCACCACGATTGATGGCACGGTTGCGTTACCCATAACCATATTGATGAGAATCCCGTGATAAGGGGACATGATCTCTGCTTCGACAAGATGTGTCAAGGTAACTGCTTTGCATTACGTGCAGTAGTTGGTTGTGAAATCGGTTCGAATAATGACCAGACCATTGTGTGATGTCATAAAAAGCTATCAGCAGATTAGATTTGTGGAAAATTGTGCTCTCTACGGTGGTATGTGGAATTTCTTTTGCAGAGTCGGACACGATCCTTGTGTTCAAAATTTTTTATGGAGTATTCGGAGAAGGAACCCGCCTGGCAATGCCGAAGACAATCTGCGCACCAGACTCATCGTCACTGAAGCATGTTTCATGGGCTACTGAGGGAGTCCTGTACTAAGGGGTCCTCGGACAGCCGGACTATATACTTTGGCCGGACTGTTGAACTATGAAGATACAAGATTGAAGAGTTCGTCCCCTATCCGAATGGGACTCTCCTTTGCGTGGAAGGCAAGCTTGGCAATTTGGATATGTAGATCTCCTTCTCTGTAACTGACTCTGTGTAACCCTAGCCCCCTCCGGTGTCTCTATAAACCGGAGGGTTTAGTCCGTAGAACAACAACAGTCATAATCATAGGCTAGCTTCCAGGGTTTAGCCTCTACGATCTCGTAGTAGATCAACTCTTGTAATACTCATATTATCAAGATCAATCAAGCAAGAAGCAGGGTATTACCTCCATCGAGAGGGCCCGAACCTGGGTAAAACATCGTCTCCCCTGCCTCCTGTTACCATTATCATTAGACACATAGTTCGGGACCACCTACCCGAGATCTGCCGGTTTTGACACAGAAAGGGTGGGAAACAGAATAACCGCAATACACCGATAGGCATAGTTGTACCGACACATCTTCCTTGTATGGACTTGCCCCCATTATCTATCTTAGGGGGGTGTGGGTGGGAAACAGAATAACCGCAATGCGCCTGTCAAACGAGCGCACTGCCGCGTTAGCGCGAGGCTGAGCCGGGAGGGGGGTCGGGACCCCCCTCCCCTATCCCGGCGAGGCCGAGCCAGGAATGAGTCGTAGCAGGCGACGACGTGGCGTGCCGCGGTGTCGCATGCGGTTGCGAGACCGTTACATTACTTGCCCCATTATCTATCTTAGGGGGGTGTGGGTGCATGGGCGTGGGAAATAGAATAACCACACTGCACCGAGGGGCATAGTTGTACTGACACATCTTCCTTATATGGACTTGCCCCCATTATCTATCTTAGGGGGGGTATGGGTGGGAAACAGAATAACCACAC